>NW_007726724.1:447485-479038 GCF_000696425.1 Galeopterus variegatus
TATATATATATATATATATATATGCACTTCTACATACAACATATATAGAGTTAAACAAAATTCATGGGAGGACATCGTTTTGGACGGACCTCCTGCACTAACCCCAGCAGACCAGACCAAACCAGAGTACAGTTACTCGTGCTGGGTGCCATGTAATCCAACTGAACTTAGAAATGGGTCAGTTTTCCAAAAAATGGGAGATTCACAGCAACCAATCATTAGGGTCCCAGTCAACCTGAGCTGACATGATAAGGAAGTCCCTCTGCTTTAACCCTATAAGGAAAGTAAACTTGAAATGACCGATCCAATTTTTGTTTCTTGTTTCTTCTTTCTTCAGCCCTTTTCTGCCTGTAAAGTCCCCTCCTCTGCTCAGCTTGTTGGAACACTTTTCTATTTCCTAGATGGGATGCTGCCCCCCATTCATAAACTGCAAATAAAAGCTAATTCAATCATTAAACCCAATTTGCTAAAATTTTGTTTTTTGACAATGCACATAGTATAGATACAATATATACACACAGGAGGGTACTTCAAAAAATTCATGGAAAAATCTGTATTACCTTTTAATTCCATTTTCCTGTGAATTTTTTGAAGTACCTCTATATATTTATACACGTATATAGAGAAATATATACAGCATATACATATATATTTCAATATATACATAAATGTATAAATATATACACATATTTATACATACATAGATAAACATCAATATATACACGTACTTATATAGATAATATATATACACATTTATAAGGATACAAAATTTTTTTTCTAGGAATTTGGATAATACTGCATATGCTGTTTTGTATTATTTCTGTTTTCACTACAAATTATAAAACAAGTATCTTTCCATTTCATTACATCTCTTCAGAAGTGTGGTTTCAATGCCTACAGAGTTCTCCACTGAGTGCCTTATTTATCTGATCCCCTTTTGCTGGGAAATTACAGTTTTCCTCTTTAATTATGATTATTTTTCAGCAATCACTGTGATGCTGCGGTGAGCTCCCTGAGTCTCCCCACTCACACCTGTGTGCAACCCTCCCAGGGAAATCACTGGGCTAAATTGCTTCCCCCCATGTTACACCCCCCAGGGTGTCTTCCCACGCTTCAGACAAGGCACTGAAGCTCGTGACTGTGGTCAGTAAGAGAGGTAGGAACTGTAAACAGGAAGAAAATTGAATTTGCAGTTGGAAGAATAAGATAGGTAGGTGTTCTGTATGTTCTTATATTGTTAGAATCAAGTTGGGGGGATCTCAGTGTGCTCCTAAACATGGCCCGAGGCCAGCAACCTCAACTGACCTCCAGAGCTCGTGTCCCGCCCCCATGCCACCCCTCCTGATTCCCCACTGCAGGGGCCGGACTCCCCGGAGAACTCCTGTTTCCACGTTGTCCCAGGCAAGGAGCATCTGGTGCCTCCAGCAAACACATGCTTTCAGGGGAGTCAGGGAATGTGCCAACAGGACCAACGAGCCAACTTAAAAGCGCTTGCATTGCCCAGGTTGTGACCATTTTGGCACCCCAAATAAATGGATGACAAACAAAATTAATTGGAAGAACTTCAGCCTGTGAAAAGCCACAAATCCATAATGACACTGAGAAGGAAGAGGTTAGCATAAAGTTTATCAAAACAAAGTTATGATACAAAGAGAGGGGAAGAGAATAGGTTAGGTGTGTGTTTTAAACTATTTTCGGATTTGGTATCACACTAACCCAGCGGGCGCTCGGGTGCCCCTTGGAAGCTGCGTGTCTCTGAAGCATGGGGGTGTGCAGTGCTCTGTGTACATTGGGGAGGGGCTGCACTGCCAAAGAGCTGGATGATTCTAGAAAAAAATAAGAAGCAGGCCAGAAACCGGAAGGACTAAACACCTGAGAACCAGTGAGAAAGGGGCCCTCCAGGTGGGCGGCCGGGCTTCACCCACGGTAACCAGCGGCCGAGAGCAAACACCATCTGCATGACCAGAGTCCTGGTAAGCAAAGTCCCAGAGAGGAGTGCCAAACCACAGATGCCATATCTCCTCTCCTGGGGACGATGCTTGCTGCTGACTCTGACCCTGTCAGCCGGTCATGATCATTTCCAAAGGGGTGCACAGTCGTAGGTTGATTGATTCTGTGCTGCAGATGAAGCCAAATCTCCAGCAGTGCTTCACTGGGAGGCCAGAGGGGGAAGGGGGGATGACACCAGGTTCCCAAATAACATTGCCCGCATGGAAGGAGTGGGCTTGAAAAACCCCCATCGGTGTGGTGAGCGACTCGCAATCCTAAAAAGGCTCCCGTGACATGCAGTCACCTGGGTGGGATCCATGGAGATCCAGGTCTCACAGCCGAGACTGGGAGGAGGGAGATCCTTTCTCTTCTGCTTCTTGGAGGTTGCAGAAACTGTAGAGGGTAATTCAGGACAAAATAAGAGTAACATGATGAAGAAGCACATGAGGATTCATGGAACTGACGTTTTCATAACTGGTTCCAATGCAAGCAAACTACGGGCTTTTCTTTCTTTTTTACTGAGCTACAATTCATTCTTTCAGTGTAGTTCTGCATGTTTTGACAGAAGCGCACAACTATGTGCACTACCTTGTCCCCCACAATTCCCCCATCCATCCTCTGACATTATGTTTTTAAGTCCCTGTGATAACTTGTGCGGTGTGTTAGTCTGCTGGAGCTGCCATAAGAAGATTTCATAGACTAGGCAGCTTATACACAACAGACATTTATTTCTCAGTGCTGGAGGCTGGAAGTCCAAGATCAAGGTGCCAGCTGGGTGAGTTCCTGGTGAGGGCACCTTCCTGGCTTGCAGACGGCTGCCTTCTCTCTGTGCTCGCTCTTCTAAGGCCACAGTCCTATCCGATCAGGGCCCCACCCTTGTGACCTCACTTACCTTAATTATCTCCCTAAAGGTCTTATCTCCAAATGCAGCCACATTGGGGGTTGGGACTTCAACATATGAATTTTGGAGGGACAAGTCTGTCAACAGCATGTAGGTTTTACCTAGTTATAAAGGTGTTTGAGCAACTTAAGCAAATCTCATGTTTAGCTTGTGATCTTAATTAAATAGAATTAGAAGCATTTGATTAAGTTTGTAATCAATATCTAAATATCTGAGAAACATTATTGGATTTTTTTTTTCTAGTTAGGATTTATTAATTGTGCGAGTGTGTTTAAATATTTCAGGAAATATGCTTAATAGATTTGTAAGATTAGTAAATTGACCATTAGACTAAGCACAAATAGCAGCAAGAGCTCCTCTCCATGAGTAAGAGCCCCTTAAAGATGAAAGATCTAGAGACAGAGACGGAAGGAATGGTTCGTCCAAGGTGAGCGTCTGGGAGCTGTGGGACTGGCTTCCTCCGCAGGACACTGCCCTGGTGTGCCTCAGGCTTTAGGGAGAAGCTGTTTCTTGGCTGCTCTGTTCTCTGCTATTGTGAACACCATCTTCATCCCCAGCCCAAGGACTCAGAGAGGAAACGTGAATGTCACAAAACAAGTCGCTCTGACTGGCTGTCCTCCCAAGGGCCCACGCAGGCCCCTGGCCATCACGTCTCGGTTCAGCTCAGCAGGGGGCTCCCAAAGGCTCATCTCTAGTTTAATGATGAATGATCTGGGGAAAACGTTGTCACTGAGAAAACCACTATTCAAAGTCGCTGTCTTTACTCAGGGAAAACATGATGAGATAGGAAATGGGAGACGAGGCAAGGATTTTAGGAAATCAGAAGGGAGAGCAGAACGGAAGCGCCCACTGGAGGCTATAGGTGGGGAAGGAAGCTGTGGAATGACGGTTCGTGATTGGAGAAGGGACTTTGAAGGTGCTGTCCACACAGAGGATAAAGGAGGTGGAAATCATGAGAGGCCAGGAGGATGGAGCTCCCGGGTAATGTGCCCAAAGGCAGAGAAGGCCCGGAGAAGAGAGGGCCAGTTCCAGCTCACGGACATGCACCTTCTCAATCGAAGACACCAAGGGCTCCCGCATCCCAGGAAGAACCCAGACCGAAAGGCTTCTTGAGCATCTATCTAGGCTGAAAAGGACAGTTCCCCACAGAGGAAGCAAGAACGAGCCTGGTTTCTCTTATCCTTCAAAGCCAGGTGCCAAATGGCGGCAGAGAATACTCAGAGTTTAGATGGGAGGAAGGTTACGAGGTAGGGATTTCACACTTGGATGAGTTCTACCTCAGGTGTTAAAGCAAAGGAAAGGTTTTCCCGGTGTGCAGGAGCTCAGAAAATATACCACCCATTCAGAAAGCACACCCGCCCGTGAGATCTTCCTTAACGATAGGTTCCAGCTGACTGACAAGTGGAATAAGGTGAGAACTCAGGGAGGAAGTAGCTACAGCGACCAGCACTGAAGTCAGTTTAAACAGAACTAAGTCTAAATGTTTTCGTAAGCCTGTTTATTAAGCTGAATGAAACAATCATTATTCTTGAAAGAGGAAGTGCCTGGATCAGGTATAAAATTTCCATGGTGCTTGGAACTGTGAAATGCTATATCTCTGTTTTTAATTAATTTTGTCATGTAATATGTGATACACACTGTTTTAGTCCATTTTCTGTCACTTATAACAGAATACCCGAAACTGGGGGATTTACAAAGAAAATGAAATTTATTTCTTATAGTCTTTGGAGGCTGGGAAGTCCCAGGTCCAGGGAACACATCTGGTGAGGGCCTTCTTGGTGGTGACTCTCTACAAGCATACAGGGCCTCACATGGAGAGAGAACGGCATAAGCCAGAGAGCTAAACTGCTCACTTGCTCTCCTTATAAAGCCATCAGAACCACTCCCTGATAACCCAGTAAACCATTAACCCATTAATGGGTTAGGCCATTCATGAGGGCAGGGCCCTCACGATCCAATCACCTCTTAAAGGCCTCACCTTTTAAATACCGTAATTGGATTTCCCACCTTTCGACCACTGTTACAGTGGGGATCAAGTTTCCAACACGTGAACTTTGGGGGGACACATTCAACCCATAGCACATACCAGGAATATATACCCTGGAGTGTGTTATGGGGCATGACCCCTTAGGCCTGCTCCTTCTCTGCCCCCAGAGCTAACCATTATCCTGCATTCTGTGCTTTTTCTTTCTTTCTTTTTTTCATAGTTGTCATACACATATAATACTGAGCAATTATAGTTTAGTTTTGCTTGCTTTTGTGTTTACCATAGGTAATCCCATGCAACTTAACTTTTCCTCACTCAGGGTTATATTTCTAATATTTATCCATACTGTTTGTGGATTGTAGTTTATTCGTTTTCACCAGTGTGTAAAGTTCCACTGTATGAATGTACTGAAAGTATAGTTACCCATTCATGCATCACATGGGCATTTGGGCGTTTCCAGATTTTTTGCTACTAAAAACAGTTCGCTGTGAACATTCCAATACATCTCTCCTTGGGCTCATGTACAAAAAAATTTCTTTAGGATTTAAGTAGGAGCAGAATTGCTGAGTCATAGAACCTACAAATGTCCAAATTTATTTTCCAAAGTGCTTAGACCAATTGACATCTCCACCAACAAGGCATGAGATCTTGATGCACGTCATCACCAGCACTTTGTGGTGTCTGACTTTCCACGTTTTGCTCATCTAGTGGGTACAAAGTAGCAACTTGAACACTAAGGAATCTGAATATCTTTTCATATGTTTATTTGCCCTTCATGTGTCCTCTGTTGTAAAATGCCTGTCCCTATCATTATCCATTTTTCTATGAGTTGTGAGTCTTTTTCTTTCTTGGGAGTTCTTTATATACTCCGATACTCATCCTTTGCTGGTTTATGTGTGAAAAATATCTCTTTCTGCTTTGTGACTTAATTTTTTTTTACCCTATTTATGTTACTTTTTGATAAACAAAATTCTCAGTGTTAACATAATTAGATTTATCAATCTTTTCTTTTACAGTTGGTGCTCTTTGCGTCTTGTTTAAGCAAGCCTTCCCAACACAGCAAGGACATAAAGGTAATCCCCTACATTGTCTTCTACAAGTGACTTTTATTTATGATGTGAGATAGAAATTCAATTTCATTTTTTCCACTTGAATAACAAATTGTCTCAGCAGCATTTATTAAATAGTCTCCTCTTTCCCAAGTGGTCTTCCACTGCTTGCACTGTCATAAATCAGGTTTCCATGTATGAGTGGCTCCGCTTCTGGGATTTGGTTTTTTTTCCCCCTTGGTCACTGTGTCTATCCCAGTCTCAATGCCAAACTATCTTAATTAATGAACTCCACATACAAAAGACAGTGCTTATCCTTGGGTCGTGGGCAGTGACAGTAGGGGCTATATGGGGGCAGCTAGGTTCTTGCAATGGTGCTGTTGGTTGCTGTTCTTTTAAGAATACATCTAATGTCCTGTTATTTATATTAGTCTCTCTGTAGCTTCTAATAAAATACCTGGAACTAGGTAATTTGTAAGAAAACAAAATTTATTGCTTACAGTTTCTGAGGCTGGGAAGTACAAAGTCCAGAGAACACATCTAGTGAGAGCCTTGGTGGTGGTGACAGTGATGGCAGAGTATCACACTGCGAAAAATGGCAGAGCAGAGAGAGACTAACCTCCTCATTCACTCTCCTTTCATAAAGGCCTCCAAACCACACCTATGACCACCATTTTTAATCCATTCACTACTGCATGGTCCTACAATCTAATCACCTCTTCAAGGCTCCACCTTTCAATTACTGTAATAGGATTTCCCACCCTCTTAACAGTCACAGTGTGGGCGAAGTTTCTAATACATAAAACTTGGGGGACACAATTCAAGCTTCAGTGAGTTTAGTGGGGATATTTAATCCACTACACTATTATAGATTATAAGTGGATATAGATTTCCAATCTATTTCTATTTTCATAACAACTTTTATTATGTAAACTTTTACTGGAGTATAACAAACATGAGTAAAGGTGCACAGATCATGAGTGCAGCTCAATGAATTTCCTAGTTTTTCAGCACCCAAACGAAACATTCTCAGAACCTGAGAAACCATCTTGTGCCCCCTTCTGGTCACAACACCCACTAAAGTGTGACCTCCCATGTCAGAGAGGTTTCGCCTGTTATGAACTTTATGGAAATAAAACAATACAGTGTGTCCTCATCTGTGTCTGGCTGCTTCTTCCCAGCATTGTGTTTGTGACAATTCAGCCACGTTGCTGCTGGTGGTTATTTTCACTCATTGTCGTCACTATATAGGATTGCATTGTATATTTCATAGTTTATCGTTCTATTGCTGATAGGCATTTGGGTATTCCAGTTATAGACGTCAAGAATAGGATACTGTGAACACTGCGGGGCATATGCCTAGGAATGAACAACTGGGTCAAGGGTAGCCATATGTTTGGCTTTAGTAGGTACTGCTGGGCAGTTTGCTGGAGGGTTGCACTAATACCACCCATGAGCGGTGTCTGAAAGTTCCAGTTACTCCACGTCCTCATTAACGCTAGGTACGTTTCCTCCTCTTCCTTTCAGCCATTCTGATGAGTACGTAGTGGTATCTTATTTTGTGATTGTAATTTGTGTCTCGTTGATAAGTAAAGATGTTGAACACCTCTTCATAGGTGTGTCAGCCATTTGGATGTCCTCTTTTATGGACTGTTAACATCTTTAGTCCATTTCCTCTCAGCTGGGCTCTCATAAAACCCCAACAGGTTAGGCTCTGGAAAAATGGTTTCTCCCAAGGACAGGCCTTGTTAAGAAAAACAAAATGCTCTGGCATATTTCTTTCTTTCTTTTTTTTTTTTTTTTTAATAAAAGTTGACCGGTAAGGGGATCTCAACCCTTGACTTGGTGTTGTCAGCACCACGCTCAGCCAGTGAGCGAACCGGCCATCCCTATATAGGATCCGAACCCGTGGCCTTGGTGTTATCAGCACCGCACTCTCCCGAGTGAGCCACGGGCCGACCTTCTGGCATATTTCAAAATGCTTCCTTTTCCCTTCCATCTGACAGAAGCAGAAGGGAATTTTTCTCCAACACTCACTACAAGAACCTGGTAGAGCTCTGGGAGGGAAAATTTACAACAGTGCCCCACCCCTGTCCCCACAACTGGGCCCTCCCAGCGTCAGCTCGCAGACTTGTCCGCCCTGGGCCTCCAGCAGGTCATCCCCTACAGTTTAGGTCTTCCTGCCCCGCCCTGGTTCCCACACAGGTTTCTGCGCGTGGATTTCTGTGCAGGTAAGCTGTCATTCTCCGTCTCTGACTGTCTCTCTAACTTTGGGGGCAGCGGTTTGCCCAGTGACCTCACTTCTCTGACAAATCTAAGAAGAGTCGTTGATTTTCAGTTTGTTGAGCTTTTTCCCTGTTAGGACGGAATGATGACTTCCAAGCTCCTTACATTCCAGACTGGAAACTGAATTAGTCTTTTTGTCCATTTTAAAATTGGATTGTTTCCCTTTTTCTTATAGATTTTTAGGAGTTCACTGTATATTCTGAATATGAATTCTTGTTAGATATATGTATTTACAAATAACTTCTCACAGGTTGTGGGCTTGCCTATTTATTTTCTTAGTAGTGTTTCTTGAGGAACAAGTTTCCAATTTTAATTAAGTTCAATTTGTCATTTCTTACTGGTTAATGCCTTTTTCATATTGTTTAAGACATCTTTTTTAAGCCCAAGATCAGGAGGATATTCTTCTATATTTTATCTTAGAAGCTTTATAGTTAAACTTTTGTTTAAATATATGGTTCATCTCAAATTATTTTTATGTATGATATGAGGTTTTTTTCCCCTTATGAATATCCAATGACTAAAACCTTTGATTGAAAAAATTATTTTTTTCCCTCTGAATTTATGTGGTGGCTATTTCTAGGCTCAATATCTGTTCCATTGATCACCAATTTCACATACTCTTAATTACTGTACTTTTATACTGAGTCTTGAAATATGGTAAGTGGTAAATCCACCAATCTTGGCTCATCTAGGTTCTTTAATTCTAAGTCCTCACAATGAAACACATGAGGATTTTGATTGGGATTGAATTGATCAATAGATCAATTTGTAGGGGATTGACATTTCAATAATATTGTCTTCTAATCCATAAACATGGTATATCTCTCCTTTTATTTCACACATTCTTTTTTATTTCTCAGCAATGTTTTACAGTTTTTAGTCTAGAGACCTTACCCATTTTTTCATCAGATTTATTCCCAGGTATTTGATTCTTTTTCCATGGTATTATAAAATTTTCTTAATTTCAGTTTCTAATTTTTTGCAACTATATATGAATACAGTTAATGTTTGTATATTAGTATATTGTATCCAGTGAATTTTGCTAAATTCACTGTTAATTAATATTAATTATTATAGGGCCGACCCCATGGCGCACTTGGGAGAGTGCAGCGCTGGGAGCGCAGCAACTCTCCCGCTGCAGGTTCGGATCCTATATAGGGATGGCCGGTGCGCTCACTGGCTGAGTGTGGTGTGGGCGACACCACACCAAGGGTTGCGATCCCCTTACCAGTCACAAAAAAATAAAATAATACACATAAAAAAATTAATTATTATAGTTTGTAGATTCTTTTGGATTTACTGTGCTCACAATCATGTTGCCTGCAAATAAAGACGGTTTACTTCCTCAAATCCAGTTTTTTATCACTTTTTATTCCTTGCCTTACTTATTGCACTGGCTAGTATCTGCTGCATCATGTAATATAGAAGTGTTGATTGTGGCTGTTCTTATTTCATTTACTCACAAGTGGGAAAGGATTTAATATTTCACCATTGATGTAATTTGACCCAAAAGTTATTTTAATACCCTTGATTGACATAAGAAAGTTCTGTTTCTTTTATAAGTTTCAGAGAGTTTTAATTATGAACAGTTGTGGTGTTTCAGTATATGCATTTTCTGCATCTGTTGAGGTAATCACATTATTTTTCTACTTTATTCTGTTGATAAGGTGAATTACATTGATTGTTTTTTAAATGTGGACCAACTTCATTCCTGGGATGAAACCCCACTTGGTTGTGATGTACTATCCTTTTTAGACATTGCTGAATTCAATTTTCTAGTTTTTTCAAAAGAATTTTGGGGTCTATGTTAATAAGGTGTATTATTCTGCTTTCTTTTCTGTCTTTGTCCGGTTTGGGTATCAGGGTAATGCTGACATTATAAAAAGAGTGTGAAGTGTTTCCTCCTCTTCTACTTCTGAAACAGTTTGTGTAGAATTAGTGTTACTTTTTCCTTAATTGTGTGGTAAAATTTGATGGTGAAACCATCTGGACATGGAGTTTTATTTTTGCAATGTTTTTTAAGTATGAATTTAATTTCTTTAATTGATATAGGACCATCTAGTTTATCTATTTTTTCTTCAATGAGCTTTGGTAGTTTGTATCTCTCAAGAAATATGTTCTATGTTATATGGAATTTATGAGCACAAAGTTGTAATATTCCTTTAGAAATCTGTAGGGATCGTAATGATGTCCCCTCTTCTGTTTATGATGTTGGTAACTTATTTCTTTTTCCTCTTCCTCCTCTTCTTCTTTTTCTTCTTCTTCTTCCAACTGGGTAAAGATTAATTAATTTTTTTGATCTTTTCAAAGAACCGGGTTTTGGTTTTATTGATTTTTCTCTATTATTCTTCCCTTCCATTTCACTTACTTGTGCTCCTTCTTTATAATTTTCTTTCTACTGCTTATTTTAGGTTTAATTTGCTCTTATGTTTTAAGTTCTGATCTGGATCCAATCATCAGGCAGAAACCACGTAGTAATTTAAGCAGGGGAGATTTAATATAAAAAATGATCAAGCTAGGATAGGAGAGTATTCATAAAGATGGAAAGAGAATTCTAAAGAATATTCTAGAGGTGAGTAGAGCAAGGACAGACTTGGAAGGGGTTCACACCTCATTGAAGAAGATGTGGTTGCAGCCACTGGAAAGTGGAGAGGTTTTCTGGGTTGATTGAGGTCCATGATCACCGGGAAAGCAGGAATAACTCTGTGGTGTAGGTAAGCTGAAGTCACCAGGTAGGCACACAGAGGGAGTCAGGCATACAAAAGTACTCAGGTGGCGGCTGGAGGGTTAGCTCAGTTGGTCAGAGAACAGTGCTGATAACACCAAGGTCAAAGGTTTAGATCCCCACACTGGCCAGCCTCTAAAAAAAAAAAAAAAATCAGAGACCCTGTGGGAACATGGTGTATGCCTTTGGAGGGCTGCAGGAAACACAGGTGATCTGTGGATGATGGGGGCATGCAGAGGGGGTCAGGTATTTGGGGGATGCAGCAAGTCCCCACACAGGCTCTGCTGAAACTGCAGTAACCTACAATATGACTTGGATGTGACACTCTGGGCCAATGTAGAGGGTTTCTGACATGATTGTGTTTGGGGCAGAGAAGAGGGTGTGGAAAGCAGCAACTCAAGCTGAGGCAACTCTGGGTGGCTGTGTGGGATAAAATGTGGGTGACCAAATCAATACATGGCCTCCCCCGTGGGATCCCCAGTGTGCATGCTTGTGGATATGAGGAGTCAGCAGAGAGCAATGACCAGGCCATCTTAAGCTCCCACCTACACCATCACTGCTCAGGTTAAGACCTGGAGAAAAACATATGACAGCCAAACACTGGAGGAAGCTGAATCCTGTAGAACCCAGCACCAGAGAAAACTGTGAGCAGTAGAGAAAAAAAGTGCTCTTCAGGAGATTAGTGAATGAGGCACCAGAATCAAGAAGATTCCTCTTCCTGCAGTGTCTCTCCAATGCCCTCTACTGACTAAAATTTTGCCAGCTGCAACAGAAAAATAAAGAGCCAATTTCACAGAGCAGGCATTGAAGGTGAATTTGGAGCTGAGAGGTTGTACATTGATTACTAGGACACATGTATATATTTTATCATCCTTTTGATTTCACTAGGTTGATGTCTTTATATTTAACTTGGTCTGTTGTAGAGAGCATATAATTGGTTCTTACTATTTCATCCAGTCTATTTCTGTTTTTTTAATTGGCATGTTTAGACCATTTACATGTAATGTAATTATTGATGTGAATGATTAAAATCTACCATCTTGTTAGTTCTTCTTGATTTGTTCTATCTGTACTTTTTTCCCACTTTTTTGCCTACTTTCGGATTAATTTAGTATTTCTTATTTTATTTTGTCTTCACTGTTGGCACTTTTTTTTTTTTTTTTTAAAGATGACCGGTAAGGGGATCTTAACCCTTGGTGTGGTGTTGTCAGCACCACACTCAGCCAGTGAGTGAACCGGCCATCCCTATATAGGATCCGAACCCATGGCCTTGGTGTTATCAGCACCCCACTCTCCTGAGTGAGCCATGGGCCAGCCCCTCACTGTTGGCACTTTAAAAAATGTTTCATGGTTGCTCAAGACTATACTTTCAATTCTTCCATTTCATCTTTTGTGCTATTACTTTGATAATTTTACTTTTACATATGCTATAAGCCCACAATACATTGCTGCTATATTTTCTTCAGAAAGTCAGTTTTCTTTTAGCGTGATTAAAATAGAGAAAAGACTTATCTTCATTTTAATCATTTCCAGAGATTATTTATTTGTGTAGATCCACACTTATGTCTGGTACCATGTTCCTTTTCCCCAAATAACTTTCTTTAACCTTTCTTGTAATAGAGGTCTCCTGCTAATTAATCCTCTCAGCTTTTGTTTGTCAGAAAAAAGTTATTATTTTGTCTTGTCTTAATTTTAAAATATATTTTTGCTGGGTATAAAATTCTGGCTGGATTTTTTTTTCCTTCCAGCTTATTTAAAGAAATCATTTCATTATCTTTTGTTTACATAATTTCTAACAATAAATCTGCTGTAATGCTCATCTTTGATCCTATTTATGTAATGTGTCTTTTTATTCTGGATGACTTTAAGATTTCCTCTTTACTTTTGGCTTTCAACAGTTTTCAGTTTTCATATGACTTATCTAGGTGTGCTCTGTGTGTGTGTGTGTGTGTGTGTGTGTGTGTTTATCCTTCTTGGAGGTTCTCAGACATTTTAAGTCTATTGTTTGATATCTTTTCTTATTAGTTTTGAAAAATTCCTAGCCTTTATTTCTTCAAATATTTCTTCTGCCCTGTTCTCTCTCATTCTAGGACTCCAATTGCATATAGTAGATTGTTTTATATTGTCCCATAGCTCTTCCATACTCTGTTCTGCTTCTTTTTTTTACCTCCACTCTTTTTTCTTTGGGTGCTTCAGTTTGGGTACCTGCTATTGATCTAATTTCAATTTCACTGATTCTTTCCTTGGCAATGTCAAAAGTGCTCAGGAGCCCTTCAAAGACATTCCTCATCTCTGTTTTTGGTTGTTGCTTTACCTCTAGCACTTCCATTTGACTCATACTTTCCATCATTCTGCTGACGTTCCTTATTTGTTCATGAATGTTGTCCATCTTTTCCATTAGGGGTAATAATATCTTAATCATAGGAATGGTTTTTCTAGCTTTAATTTTCCTGTCCGATAGTTTAATTATCTGTGTCATCTATGCATCTGGTTTCAATAATTGTTTTGTCTCTTGACAGTAGATTGTTTTCCCTTACTTTCTTGTGTATCTTGTAATTTGGCATTGAATGCTGAATATTTTGTGTGGGACAGTAGAGATTTAGATAAGTAATACTTATGCTCGAAATATGTATACCTCTTCTGCTGCCAGGTCATTAGTGTGGAGGGTTGTGTTATGATAGCTAAGAGTTGAGCTGGGTATAAACTTTGTTATTGTTATGGTCAACATTGGCCTTAAATTCCTCTAGCGTTACCATCTGCTCTAATGTGAGGATTGTGTTTTTGGAGGGTTTTTCTACATGTTCCTGCCCTACCATTAGCTTTCAGATTTCCATGTCACTGTACCTACAACTGGTCTCTTTGCTCTTGTCCTTCTCCCAGTGATAGACTGTACTGTTGTTTGTTACTTGTTACTTGATAGCTTAGGGTAGGAAGTAGGTCCTATATCTCAGGGGTGAGACTTTCTCAGAGATCCTGCTTCTCCACCAACTATAGGAAACTTCTAAAGGTCTTAGCTCATGGTTTCCTGCCCCTCCCACAGAAGTAAAGAATGTTTATCTTTTTCTTCCCCCCATCTATTGGTGCCCTGGGGGGCACTGTGCTTCTCCAAGTGGCTTAATAAGGCTTTTATTCTTGTGGAATAAGTTCTGGATGAGACTTCTTGTCTTTCCTGAAGCAGCAGCCTCCTCATTCCTCCAGGTCTACACCAACCAGGGAGGCTTTTGCTGGTCTCCTGCCCTGTTCTCAACTTTTCTAGTGTGCTCCTGTTGGAAGTCTATGGAAAAGAATCTGTGAGTGTGTGCAAATTACTTATATGTCTGTGGCTCCCAGTGGTTTTGCACTTTCATGATAGCCCCTGTTTGGCCTTTAGAAACTTGTTAAAATTTTTAGCTGAATTATTCTTAAGTACTTTATAGGACTCATTGGGAGCTGCCACAGGTAAAGCAGTACTCATGTCCCATTTCTCCTTGGAATAGCCTACCCTTTCTTGGATTTCT
Organism: Galeopterus variegatus; assembly: GCF_000696425.1. Classification (NCBI taxonomy): domain Eukaryota; kingdom Metazoa; phylum Chordata; class Mammalia; order Dermoptera; family Cynocephalidae; genus Galeopterus; species Galeopterus variegatus. Next base: position 461,920 of record NW_007726724.1, read on the forward strand.
TGGTTGCTCTGTGCCCTCGGTGCTCTAATGTGTTCAACAGAAGTTGTGATTTTATACTATTTACTATTTCTTGTTAGGATGGGAGCAATGTTCTTTCCCATATTCTACAACCTTAAAAATCCAGACCTTATTCCTGTTTGGTTTTTGAATGTTAAATAAACTTGTACTACTGCAATCAATCCTTCTTGGTCATATGTTTGTATTTTTTTATATATTACTGGCTTCAATTTGTTAATTTTTAAATGTTTTATTTAGAAATAACTATAGAGTCATAAGAAGTTGTGAAAATGTACATGGAGGTCCCACGTGCCCTTCACTGAGTTTCCCTCAATGCTAACATGTTGCATAACTAGGGTACAATATCAAAACCAGAAGTTGGCATTGGTACAATCCACAGAGCTTATTCAAATTTCACTAGTTTTACATGCACTCGTTTGTGTGTGTGAGTGTATGTGGGTCTATGAAATTTTATTACATATTTAGATTTGTGTGACCACCACCACAATCAAGATACAGAACTGTTCCATCGCCACAAGGATCTCCTGTTCTACCTATTTGTTAGTTTTTAAATACTTTTCTCACCTGTAGTCTATATATTACAGAGGGATATTGGTCTGTAAATTTCTTTTCTTATAATGCCCTTGCCATGTTTTAGTTTCAAGTTTATGCTGGCTCATAAAATGAGTTAAGAAGTGTTCTCACATTATCTATTCCTTAGAAGAGTTTGCATGAGATTTGTGTTATTTGTTTCTAAAGTATTTAGAAAAATTCATCAATGAGGCCATCTGGAATTGTCTTATTTTGGGGGAGGCTTTTAATTATAGATTCAATTTCTCTAATGAATATGTTTATTCAGCTTTTCTCTTTCTTCTTGGGTCAGTTTCAGTAAATAGTGTTTTTCAGGTAAATTGTTTATTTTCTCTAAATTGTCAAAAGCAATGGCATGTCGTTCATGACAGTTTCTTGTTATCCTTTTACTAACTGTGTGATCTATACTGATGTACCTTGTTTTCATTTCTGATGTTGATATGTTGTTTTTTGTCTTTTTGTTTGTCTTTTGTGCTTTTTTTGGCAGCTAGCCTGTATGGGGATCCAATTGGTGCATTGTATTTTAGTTTTCTTTTTTCCTTGATTAGTTTTTCTAAAGATTTATCAATTTTATTAATATTTTTAATGAAACATCTTTTGGTTTTATTAAATTTCTCTATAGTGTATTTGGTTTCCATTTCATTGATTTTTGCAATCATCATTTTTCTTTTTTCTACTTTCACTGGGCTTAATTTGCTGTTCCTTTTATAGTTTCTTGAGTTCAACCCCTTCTACCTTTTTAATATATGCATTTAAAACTCTAAATGTTTAAACCTATGCTATTATGTGCATATAAATTTCATATCTTTATATCGAATTGGTCTTTTGCCACTATAAACTGTCCCCTTCTATCTCTCATAGAAACTTCTTTCCTTACTACCCACTGTGATAGTAATACAATAGTAAGATAGCTTATCCAGCTGTCCTTTGCAAGCTGTATCTTTTGAATTTTCAACTTATCTGTGTTTTTATACTTAAATGTGTTTTTTATGAATAGCTTATAGTTGGGCCTTCTTTTTTTGTCCAATCAGATAATTTTTATATTTTATTTGAAATGTTCTGGGCCAGCCCAGTGGAGCACTGGAGAGTGCGCCGCTTAGGAGCGCAGCGGCGCTCCCGCCGAGGGTTCGGATCCCATGTGGAGACCGGTTCCTGCTCACTAGCTGAGCGTGGTGCGGGTGCGACACCGAGGGTTGCGATCCCGTTACCGTCAGTAAAAAAAAAAAAAAAAAGGAAATGTCCAGTCAGCTTATATTTGATGTAATTATTTGATAAAGGTAAGTTTAAATATATCATCTTATTATATATTTTATAGTTGTCTGATATGTTCTATGTTCCATTTTTACTTCTTTCTTGCCTTTTTAAAATATTAATCACTATTTATTTATACTTATTTATTTATTCTATCTCATTAACGTTTTTATTGTATGTTTTATTATCTCATAGAATGGGGTGGGAAGCATTCCTGCTTTTTCAATTTTTTGGCAGAGTTCATTTAGAATTGGCATTATTTATTCCTTAAATGTTTGGTAGAATCTACCAGTGAACCTTTCTGGGCATGGGATTTTCTTTTGGGGAAGGATTTAACTACAAACTCAATTTTAAAAATAGACATAAGGTTATTCAGGTTATCCACTCCCTCTTGAGTGAGCTTTGGTAGTTTGTGTCTTTCAGGGAAATTTTCCATCTCATCTAAGTTGTTGAATTTATGAGCATAAAGTTGTTCATAATATTCCCTTGTATTAAATTTGTTTAATTGGCTTCTGGGCTGCTGCTCACTCTCTCTGGAGCCAGCCTGCACTTCGCCTGTGAGATGTTTATTTCTAACTTTTTGTGTTAAACTTGCCTTTAGCAGGCTGCAGCTGCTCACACACTGGAGCAAGCCTGCACTTTCCCTGGGAAGCGTGTATTTTTCTATTCTTTCATTAAACCTGTTTTTGCTTTCTACTCCGACTCTGCTCTTGAATTCTTTCCTGTGGTGGAGTCACGAACCTGGTAGAGGACAGGTTAGGTTGAGGTTGGCTATCTGACCTCCCCAGACCCTCTAGTCTGGTAACACCTTTTGCAAACCAGCCAGGACAGCATCCCCTACTGGCCAGGGTTTTCCCTGAACACAACCATGTATTCAGGGTCTGCTTTGAGCTACTAGGGATCCAGCTGCCCTGCCTAATTCCAGGCCCTTGGACACAGTAAGTGGATTTCTCCTTTCATCCACTTTTGGGTAACCACCCCCAGTTTCAGTGGGATGATGCTGCTGGAAGGTAGGGCTCCACCACCCTAAGCTCAGTCCTAGGATGCTGGGACCCAAGAAAGCCACCTAAGCCATGGCAGAAATGACCAGTCTGTCAGTGGATCTCAAACTGTGCCACTTCACATTAGGTCATCATGATAGATAATGATTTAGAACTGCAGATTAGGCTGCATGCCTTGGGGAAGCCAGGATTTTATTTCAGTACCCCCCAGCTTTCTATTTCATGTATCTTCTCTCTTCTTGTAACACTCTTTCTGTGCTGTTTGTTTGTTAAAAAGTATGATTTGGGTGCGAGAAATGACTGAAGGATATAAAAGCCAGCATTTCCTTTGTTTGGGAGAGCTCTGCCTGCTTGGGGCTTGAGTAACTAAGTTTGTGCCTCTTGGTCATTAAAGACCTGATGATCAAAAAGAAAATGCTTTTCTTTTCTTTTTTTTCCGAGTTTCCCTAAGCAAGCTTGAGAAACAGAACTGACCCAAAAAGCTACACTTGGCTAAGTCTCTGGATGAAATTTGTCGATCTGTGCACAGAGTTCTGCAAATGTTAAAACAGAGGCCTGTTAGGGAAAGAATCAAGGTCACTTGGGGATTTTGTTTTTCTTATACAATTCGGCCTAAGTGTAAATATTTGAAAGTTTAACCCAAAATTCATTTGAAATTGGAACTGGGAAAAAGGGGGAGAAAAAAGGTAAAACGTTTAAAATTAGACCAATATGAGAAATGTCTTCAGAATTATCAGCACATATTTTTGCCTGGGTTTACTGGCCAAACAGGATTATATTTGTCTCTGCTAGAGGTTTCTTTTAAGGTTAAAGTTATGAACTCAGCCTAAAATAGAATGATCTCTAATTGTGCAATTTTTGGATAAACGATGATAATTTAATGTTGATAAACAAGTATGGAGATGTGAAGAAAGTTGCGGGTATGAAGATGTAGTTGTGGACAGGAAGGTTAAAGAGAAAAGAAAATACTTTTATGTGAGAAAGCATCCTGTGCAGTGAATTTTTGCCCTAGAGTAAAATGACTGTGTATTTGGGTAAGAGGAAGTACAGGACAAAAAAGAAGGTCTAAGCAAATCATAATAATTTTTTGTGAAGGATAAATTTATGGAAGGAATTTTGTGTGTAATTAAGTTAGCTGTCACTAAAAGAAAATTGTTTCTGGGTCTTTCTAAGGACTGAGCTTTGGTAATGAGGGAACACTGGTACAGAACTCAATTTGCCACATATTAGAACAAGATTTTCTTGAGGTGTTGGTCTATTCTTAGGGAAAATACAGGAGGTTTTGATTTTTCTCTAAGGGCTTCTACAGTCAGACTCGGGGAAAAGACTGTAACAAGTACTCTTAAACACAGGTTTCAAATAACTCTAAGATCAATGGACAGAGTAAAAGTTTTTCAGAACTCTAATAAGAAATCCAGTGGGATGAGAAAACTCCTAATCAAGATCATGCAAAATGAAAATTGATTATGTGAAGTTAGGTAACTGATAAACATAATGTTTAGTAACCTTCATTTTTGGCTCTTTCCTTAAATGTTCTGTTTTGCAGTTTTAAGGAAACCTTCCCTCTTAAGCTATCTATAGCTTGTAGCAATTTGGCAAAATGTAATTTATGAACAGAGATGGAAGCATTTGCTTTTTTTCCCAATTTGATTCCTCTAAAAATTCAAAACCTTTTTGTGAGTACTTTTATGCTTTTTATGGCAATATGGTTATTTGCATAAGATCAATAAGAATCGGCTCTCTCTTTATAGCAAGATACAATTGAAAACATTGGTTATAAAACAGCATGTCTGTTCTAAGTTCCTGACCCCACTGCAGGTTACTTTAATCCAGCCTGGCTGCGGTTTCATCCTCACACCCCCATGTGGGATCAATGTACCTGGGAATGAGCCTTCCCAGCACTGAGAAATCAGTACAAAGAAGAGTAAGACTTTTTAAATCAGAAAATTGATCATCAGTACTTTTATGAGGAATGTTTTGATCGAAAAGGGGGAAATAATCTTGCTGCTGACTCAGCATGAAGCAGGAAGATGAATCATCTGTCCTGTTCCACAGAAATGGAAGGAACTATTGACAGTAGGCGAATTGTTGGAGTGAGCAGGACTGAAGCCATGTTGGGACCCAAAGCCACATGGGCTTTAGGCAAATTTTAAAAGGGCATGTTTTTTTTCCTTGGCATGCATTTCTCTGAGTTCCCTCTTTTCCTATGTTTATTTGACATTTTGAACTATTGGGGTATTGGTCTATTCTTAGTGAAAATGCAGGAGGTTTTGGTTATGGGGCAAGATGACGTTATTTACCTGAATATGAAGTTGTTTTCCAGCCAGCCCAAAGCTGCAAACCTGCAGACCCTGGGAAACCAAGGAAGACATTGGTAAAGCTATGCCGACTCTACCCTTCCAGGAGGACCTTGACATAGCAGCAAGGGTGGGAACAGGGACCAGACGGAGCCTTGGCGAGACTTTGCACTTGAGATCTTGCATGAAACCCTCACGGCTCGTGTCCCTGTCCCTCCTCCTTCTCATTCCCACACTCCATTCCCCCAGTCCCGTGCCTCAGCTAGCTCCTACTCAGCCTACTTCCCCACCATCTGTACCACCGATCCCAACTTATCTAAGTGGTTCAGGCTCAGTCTCTGAGGGCGGGCATCAGCTCTCCTGCTCCAAGTTCTCCCTCAAACACAATAGATAATTCTTCACCTTATCCCACTATCCCTATAGGCCTGGAGGAGGGAGTCGTATACTCTGTGTCTTCCTCACTTTCACAGTCTCCCCAGGTGGCAATTCTGCCACAGGAAGAGGTCTGGCAGCCAGAGAATAAATGGCATTGGCAGGTGAGGAAGGTTTGATTTTGGGTGCTCACACTCTGAACCTGCTAATAGGCTGCTGTTCATATTCATGGAGGTATCTAGACTGAATGTGCTTCTGAGCCTGGGCACATCTGCCCTGGGCTCCATTTGTGAGGGCAATGGAAATGGAAGTGAGTGCCAGTTGCTTAATTCTCTTCCTGTCCAGGGTTACTAGGGCTTGGGGCAGCCATGAGTCCCTAAGCAGCTGGAGGGGACAAGGGGCAGTTTGTCCCTGGATGGGCAATCCCCTGGTATTCAAGGTAGGGGGCATCTCTGAGGCTGGGTTTCTGCTCCAACAGAATATGTCCAGGCTAGAGGGGGTGGCGGTGGAATATCTTGAAGTGTGGGAGGTATGGGCAGTGGTTTGTCCTGATAAAGGGAGCCAGAAGCAGTTCCAAGACTAGAAGCACTTGAAGGAATAGATACTCGCTGTGCAGAAGGTCAAGTCGAGGTGGCACTGGAGAAGGGAAGCTCACGGGGCCACGGCGGATGGGAATGGAAAGGCAGGATGTGCAGTGGTGAGCCAATCAGAGGTCATGGAGGCAAAAGCCCTACCTCCAAACACCTTAGCCCAGAAGGCAGAGCTGATGGCCTTAGCCCGAGCCCCTCGTCTAGACAAGAGCCTCAGGCTAAATATATTTCACCTTTCTCGAGTAAAGCCTGTTTCTTCTGAGCCCTTACAGGAACCCCAGGAGGCCAGAGACTACTCTACCTACTCTGTTCAACCTGTAGAAGACCTGAAGCTCCTATTCCACCAAATGGAAAGAAATAAGTAGCACAATGAGTATCTGTTTTTCCTTAACCATGGCCCTCGTGTTAGCTGCCTTGGGCACAGGAATGGCAATTGCTGTCTTATGCAGAGTAGGCCAGCTGTCTGGCTCACTGTAGCCTCTTCTTCTTGTCACCTGCTCTGAGGCACTAGAGGCTAAAGCCAAGATGAATACCATCTGCCTCCTTTCCATGAGCAATGTGTTTGCAGAATGGGAAAACAATGCTATAGTCCACATGACTTCTGTTATAGCTAAAGAGAAAAGTTTTTCTGATCACTGGATATGTCACTACAACCCTCATGTTCCATTGAACCCAATAAGGGCATTCCCTCATGAGGGGGACCTCAGCAGTGCACTTCCAGCTTGAGAACCAGGCCCACCAGTCATCGAAGTCCCTCTAGACAGCACAAAACCTATGACATGTCTGAACTTGATACCCTTCACAATACCACATCTAGAAAGGAAATTAAAAAGTTAAACGGCACCACTCCTAACACAGCCTGCCACCCCTGTACAAGACAAGTGGCCTGGACTGCCCCAACATATGCCCTGTGGTTTTCTCGGGTCCTTGGACCCCAAATGACATCCATTGGTGCCCTGTTACAAACACCCCTAGCAAGGGAACTCCTGGTTCCAAAGATAAACGTAGCATGTGGGAAAGATATGACCTACCCATAGGTGTCTGGAATATAGGTTTTGACATCCCCAAGGCAGCATTTAACACAACTTCATGGAGTAAGGGCTGTATTCTCCAATCAGGAGGGCTGCTTTCCCCAAATTGTAATACTTCCAATTCCCCTGGTTAGGTATTACTAATAATTAAGGAATTCAACACAACTTCTCCCAAAAGGGCTTACACTCTATCAGGATATGTCTTCTTGTGCAGAGACCCCTCAAACTGGCCACCAGTAAATTGGCTCCCAAATTTTGTATACCCAAAAGGAAGGTTTTCATCACCCCTTAAAACAAGAGCCTACGCATGTATAGACAATGTGATATTTGCAGGAGAGTGTACATTGAGAAACTTGGCTCTTAATGATATACTCATTTATAATAGGACACATAGGGAAAAATGAACCATTGGCCTAATATTAGCAGGTATTGGAGCAGCTATTAGATTAGCTGCTGCGTGGGGAGAATTTGCATATCATGAAGTCACCCTGCGGAATTTGACTAATACCGTAGCTGAGTTAGCCCAGATGACTGGAGATGCCACACAAAAACTGCAAGCATCCCTTGACTCTCTAGCCGGCATTGTTCTAGACAATCTCCTTGCCCTAGATTACCTTCTAGCTGAACAGGGAGGAGTCTGTGCTGTCATTAACAAAACTTGCTGTACCTACATTAATGTCACTGGACAAGTAGAACAGGATATAAAAAAAGATATATGCCCAAGCTACATGGTTGTATATATTTGAGCAGAGCAACTCTGCCAGTAACATAGGGACTGCTATAAAGGATGCGCTACCCAGTGTGACCTGGTTCCTACCTCTGTTGGGACCTTTAGCTATAGTTTTGCTTATACTTTTACTTGGCCCTTGCATGTTCAACTTACTTGTTAAGTTTGTCTCTTCCAGATTCGCAGTTTCATGTGAAGATGAGGCTTTTATGTGGCTTCTATCCCGTTCTAACTCAGCCACCCAGGACTGAGCTGGGGCCCCTAAATCAGGTATTCAGAGATTTCTGTTACCAGATAGGCAAGGCCTACAGCCCTGACCAGCCTGAAGCAGCTACAGAAGACAGACCTTTGTCCCTTATCAACCTTTAAGATTAAAGGAATGTAATCTCTGAGTGGGGAGTGAGATAGGAGGTGCTCAGTTTCCCTGGGGTCAGGTTCGAGGCCACTACCCTGGTCTCAAACCACTCCCCTAGGACTCTAGCCCCTCCTCTGAGTCCTGAGCTATTGTTGCTTGTTGCATCTATTTTCAGCACCAACAGGTGGAGATTGAGACTGCAGGAGGCAGATCTATGTAATTCCAGTGGCTGAGCATGCTCAGTAGAAAGGAGTTTATCCTTGAATGACCTTCCACTGGAGGCACTAGAGAGCACTGAATATATTCTAAGTCATTTTGGGTGTATATGTTGGAATTTGACAAATGAGCATGCTCCAAAGAGACCAACTGAGCATGTGCAAGGCTATGTTACATAACCTGTTACTTAACTGCAAAGCACCCCCTTAGATGAATATTCATTAGATAGCATGAATATGTATAGAATAGCCAACTATAAAGGTTGATCCAGGCAGAAGGCGAGGCTGCTCACTCTCTCTGGTGCCAGTCCACACTTCACCTGGGAGCTGTGTATTTCTTACTTTTTGGGTTAAACCTGCCTTTAGCAGGCTGCTGCTCACTCTCTCAAGCCAGCCTGCACTATGTGTGCAAAGTGTGTATTTCTTACATATGCATATATATGTATATTCTTACTTTTGTATTAAACTTGCTGCAGCTATTGGTCACACTCTGGAGCCAGCCTACACTTTCCCTGTGAAGTGTGTATTTTTCTATTTTAAGTGGGTGTTTTTCTTTACATTAAACTTGTTTTCATTTTCGAAAAAAACATTTTTAAAAAACTGGTTTTTGCATTGATCTTTATTATTTCCTGTCTTTTGCTTACTTTGGGTCTAATTTGCTCTTTTTTCCTAGTTTCTTAAGGTGGAATCTGAGGTCATTTATGTGATATCTTTTTCTTTTATCTAATGCAGGCATTTAGTTCTATAAATTGCCTGAGTACTGCTTTAACAGAAATCTCAAAAAAATCTGATATGTTGTGTTTCCATCTTCATTCAGTTCAAATTACTTACTAATTTTCCTTTAGATTTCTTCTTGGCCTATGGGTTATTTAGAAGTACTTATTTAGTCCCTAAATATTTGGGGATTTCTGTTACTCATTTTTAATTTAATTCAATTGAGGTTAGAGAATACACTTTGTATGATTTGAATCCTTTTAAATTTATTAGTACTTGTTTATGGCCCTAAATATGGTCTCCCTTGGTGAATGTTCCTTGTGCACTTGAAAAGAATGTGTGTTTTCCTGTTGTTGGGTTGAGTGATCTGTAAGCCTCACTTACATCAGGTTGGTTGACCGTATTGTTCAAATCTTCCATGTTCTTAATGATTTTCTGTTTACTTGTTCTATCATTTATTGAGAGAGAAGTGTGAAACTCACCAACTATAGTCATGGATTTCTCTATTTGTCATTTATTTTGAAGATCTGTTACGAGGTACATAAGTGTTTACGAATTGCTTTCAAGAGTCGTTAAAGGGACCCTCTGCAGATCTCGAGAGTTCTCTGTCTGTGCAGCTTTGTCCTCTCCTGCACTCCATTTTGCATACTCTGGATTTCTTTATTTCCCTGGACTCTTAGCTCCACTTTCTCAAGTCTGCAAGTCCTTTAGGCTCAGCCTGGGTTCCATCTCCTTGCATTAAGGTCCAGAAATTCCCTCAAGACAGCAAGCTGGGGAAATCATAGGACTCACTCAAGGAGGAAAAAAATAAAAAGTAGAGAAAATATGAGTGCTGCAATAAGATTTATTTATTAAGTAAATATATGTTCAAATTGTTTTTTATTCAAGCAGAGAATTTACCTTTTGAGTGTCTCGATAACATTTAGAAAGACTGGCCATATATTGAGACACAAAGAAAAAAAATTAAATAGACCGTGTTCTTAAACTGCAATGCACTATAAACTTGAAATTAATATGCATTTTATGATTCCATTGGATTTTTAAAATATTCCCCTAAGCAAATCTAGTCAAAGGGGAAATAAACTGTAAATAAACTCTATGATGATGAAGAGAATGTTTGATATTTAAACTTAATGTGTTCAGCTAAGATTATGAATTGAAAAAATGTATAGGACTAAATATGTTTTCACTATTTAACGAGAAACAATAAAAGCCAATGCTGTGGATTGATTGAATTGTGTTTCCCACAGTTCATATATTAGAAGCTTAATCTCCACTGTAACTGTTGAGGGTGGGAATTGGTAATTGAAAACTGGCCTCTTGAAGAGGTGATTGGATTGTAGGACCACGCTGTAGTGAATGGATTAAAAATGGTGGTCAGGGGTGTGGTTCTGAGGGCTTTAAAAGGAGAGTGACTGAGGAACTCTCTCTTTTCTGCTCCACCATTTCTGCCCTGTGAGACCCTGGATCACTGTTGCCACCACCAAGACCCTCACCACATGTTTCCTCCACTGTGGACTTCCCAGCCTCCAAAACTGCAAGCAATAAATTTCATTTTCTTACAATTACGCAGGTATTTTTGTTATAAGCAACAGAAATGGACTAATACAGACAGCCAAGATATTAGAAAGACATCAGTCACATCTAAAGTAAGTGAGTCACATCCCATGAAAAACAGATTGTTAGTGACGTGTATTATAAATTCTAAAGCAGATCCTTTGTAAACAACATTAACACATTGAGGGCAAGTATAATATGTGTTTCAATGTCATCCAGGTGATTCTGAGACATGCTAAGTCTGAAAATTACTGTGATAGTGCCTTTGAAAGCAAGTACATCAGATTAATTGAAAACCACTGATGTCGTGATCCCACATTCCTCATAAGTCTCCTATATCCATCAGGTGTTGTAGAGGAGTAAAAGGTAAATGCTCTCCAGGTGTGGCCCATGCACCAGCAGCATTGGCATTACCTGAGAACATGCTGGAAATGCACATTCTTGGGTCCCACACCAGCCCCTCTGAACCCGAAACTCTGGAGGTGTGGCCCACAATCTCTGTTAACAGGCTCTCCAGGTGACTCTGATGTGAGCTCAAGTGGAGAAGCACTGAACTGGAGATCCTGAGGTTACTCCTTGCAGTGCACCTAAATTAAGTTGCCAGAATTAACCTGCAAGTAGAGGAAGTTCTGGAAGTCTACACATGAAACAGGAGCATGTGTTCAAGAGGTAAATGAGGTGCTGAAACCAGCAAATATGCTGGGGGTAAATGTGGCTCTGACATAGCTATTCTGTCTTCAGAGGGAGTGGGCACAAGCCTGGGGACAAAGGTGGGAGTAGGTCAGAGACCACCCAGCCTGAGGCCAGGATTCAGGGAGGGCTACACCCTTCATGAAAGAGTAAACTTGAAAACATCTGACCCTTAGCCAGAAGGAAACTGTCTCAATCTTAGTGCTGGGAAAGTTTACTTTTCAAATCCCTAGAGAATTTATGGCGCTGGCAAAGCCTGACACGGGTTTGGGACCTGAATTTTATGTTCTTTGCATGATCTCAAAAGTGACGAGGCAAGAATTGTAATTTAAAGTGGATCTGTAGTGTCCCACATACCTGCCCAAAGCAAACAGATTTTCCCTGGAGAAATACACTTCAACCCAGGCTTCAGAGAATTTCTATGGTCAAGTCCAAGTACATACATACATACATACACACATAAATACATATACATATATATATTTATAAAATATGTTTTTTTAAATCACAAAATATACAATAAAGCAAGACAACATGCAAAAGATCTTCCCAAATAACAAACAGAACTAGGTCCATGAAGACTTTGGATCCTCGACTTAGAAAAAGCAGGATATAAAACAAAAATATTTATAAAGACACAAAATAGGGAAATAAAAACATAGTAAGAGAACGTAAAAACTGACTAGGAGAGGAACAAAACAGAACACATGTAATCATGAAAAAATTTTAAATCATTGGAAAGATTACACAGCAGATAAGCAAAACTGAATAGAAAATTAGAAAATTAGTGGACTGGAAGATAGAGTTGAAGAAAATCCTCAGATGGCAGGACAGTGGAAGGTTGAATACAGACAGACATATCCAAAGAGAGGATTAGTGGCCCAGAAGTTGACCCAAATAAATTACAAGGTGTGCTCCCTTCAATAGCTTACCTGGTAGAGTAGAGGGCTATAGAAATTACAAGGAATATAACAGAGGAAAAAAAGAGGTGAAAAGACAGGTTATGATACACGGAAGTCAAGTGAGAAGGTCCAGTATAGGTGTAATTGGTGTCACAAAGAGAAATACCGGAAATATGGGAGAGAGGCACTATTGGAAGGGATAGCAGCTGAGGACTTCACAGAACTGATGAAAGACACCAATTTTCAGAGTGAGAAAACCTAAATGAATCCAAGTAGGATAAATAAAAATCCACTCACAGATTCATGACAGTGGAACTGCAGAACACCAAACACAGAGATCTTAAAAGCAGGACTGGAGAAAACGCAGATCATCTACACACTACAATACATAGACTGAAGTCTGACTTCCCAGAAGAAAAAAGAAGGGGAGCAGAAAAGCAATAGGAAACTATCTCTAAAGTTTAGATAGAAAATAACTGTTCAAGAAAAGTTGTATAATTTTATATCCAAAGATAGTTTCCAGTATGAAACTGTCTTTCAGAAATGAGGGAAAAAATTGACTCCAGAAGGACATCTGAGATACTGAAGGGAATAGTGTGTAAAGAAAACAGTAACCCTACAGATAACTCTAAACAAATGCAGACAACGACTGAGTGCACAGATGTGCATATCACAACAGTTATTTCCACTGTGTACGGTTAAAAACAAAACAGACAGAGCTGACACATTAGAAGACGATAGCATGTGAGCTGGTAGGGCAATAATTAAAGTTAAAGCATTCTAAGGTTCTCTAATAGTTTTCAGAGAAGGATAAAAATATTGATTAATATTTTGTTAATTAGGGTGTTTTAAAGAGTAACCTCTAAATGAAATTAAATTAAGTTTTTAAGAATAACTTCTAAAAGAATATAAACTTAATGGTGCAAACCGGTATAGTAAAAAAATAAAATAAAACAAAACAAAAAAGAATGAGAGGGGGAAAAAAAAGCCCCCAAACAATCAATTCAAAGAATGCAAAGAGAAGAAAAACTACAGAAGAGGTGTGACGAAGAGAAGGCATGAAATAAGATGGAAGAAATAAGTTTAAATATGTCAATGTTCACAATAAATGTAACCTTCCAACTAGAAGACATTGTTAGACAAACACACACACACAATCTAGTCATAGACTGTTTAAAATAGACACTTCTAAACTTTAGTACAGGGATAGGTTGAAAGTAAAAGGAAGGGCTGGCTGGTTAGCTCAGTTGGTTAGAGCGTAGTGTTGTAACACCAAGGTCAAGGGTTCAGATCCCTGAAATGGCCAGCCACCAAAAAAAAAAAAAAAAAAAAAAAAAAAAAAAGAAAGTAAAAGGAAGGAAAAAATTGTTCTAATCAAAACAGAAAGAGCATTACTACAGAGAAAGAGGGTCACTATATAACAATAAAGATTCAATTTAATAGAAGTATACAATAATTCTGAACTTGTACGTACCTAATAGCATAACTTTAAATTTTATAAGGAAAACAAATTACAGAAGAAATTACCACAAGAAGAAACTGACAAATCCACCAGGCACACTGGGAGATTTTAACACAGTTCCTCTGTAATTGACCTGAACAAGCAGATAAAAATCAGTAAGGACTTAGAAGATTTGAACAACAAAATAAACTTGATCTACAGGATATTTATAGAATTCTGCACACAATCATTAGAGAATATGCTTTCTTTTTATATGCACAGGGAACATTATAAAATCAACTACATGTCAGGCCATAGGTTAAATCTCAACAGACCTGGAAGAATTAGTATCACAGAAACAACATTCTCTGATCACAACACAGTAAATTAGAAATCAATAATAATTAAAGAAACCCTAAAACGTAAAAATCTTTATAAATCTGGAAATTTAAAAAGCATATTTTTAATTACTTGTGGGTAAAAAAAAGTCTCATAATGAAAAATTTTAAATACTTAAGACTAAGCCGATGAAAATACCAAAAACTGGTGATGAATATAATACTATATATGGTGATTAGAGAGTGCTTTATAATCAGAAATGTGTACATGAGAAGAAAAACTAAAAATTAGTGAGTTAAACACCTAACATAAAGTCAGAAAAAGAACAACAAAATAAATCCAAAGAAAATGAAGGGAAGATAATAAAGATAATACAGAAATTAATGAAATAGAAAATATACATCAGCGAAGAATGGCAAAGATAAAGTTGGTTTTTTGAAAAGACTAATATAGTTTACAAACCTCTGCCAAGATTTATCAATCACCCAAGAAAGACAGAAAACCCAAATAAACTGTTAGGATTGAAAAAAGGACATATTACTGCAGATGTCAGTAGATATTAAAAGTTAATAAGGGAACATTATGGACATCTTTTTGCAAATAAATTTGAAAATACAGTTGAAATGGACAAATTCCTAGGAAAATACAAATTCCCAAAACAGATTCAAAAGAGACAATCTAAATTGTACTATGACAACAACAAAAATGTAATCAGTATTTTGCAGATCTTCCCACAATATAAAAACTAGGCTCAGCTTCTCTATGGGCAAGTTCAAGCAAAATGTTCCAGGCACAGGTGAGTCCAATCTTATTCAAAGTCTCCCAGAAAAGAGATCAAAAGGGAGCTGGTACTATGATTAGAAAATCCTGACGCCCAAATAGACAGGACTGTAAGAGAAAGAAAAATTAATGACGATCTCTCTAATAAACATATGTACAAAGTCCTAAAAACAATTCACATCATCTAGAATGCATGCGTGTGTGTAGTCATAATGGGTTTTATATATATGATTTGGTCATAATGTGATAACATAATATCAGTATATATATAAAACACGTTATGACCAAATCAAGTTGATCCCTGGATTAAAAGGATGCTTTAATATTAGGAAATATGTTTGTTCATTTCTTCAAAGTAAAAGAATAAAGGAGAAAAATCTTGGTCATCTCAATAGGTGAAGAAAAAGCATTTAAAAAAGTAACACCTATCTCTTCATAATAAAATTGCTTAACACAGTGAAACATAAGAAAATTAACCTCAAACCTCAACTACACCATATAGTGGTGAATCACTGGAGGCACACACAGGATTTTATGAAACTTGACAAACTGATTTTAGAATTTAAAGGGCAACGATCAAGGTATCCAAAACGCTCTTGGAGAGGCACCCAGATAATAAGACATATTGTAAATCAATAGCAATTTAGGTAACATGGCATTGATAGCATGTCAGGTTAGATATCATTTTGGATCAAAGGCGATGCATGCGTGCCTATGTACACCTGAAACGTGGCAAGGGTGGCACTACACAGCACAGGGCAGAAATGGGCTGTCCAATGAATGGTACTGGGACGACTGGTTGTCCCTGTGGGGTGAGGAGCAGGAATAATATTCAGTAATTACCTCATACTGAAAACAGGAATCAAGGCCCAGAAATGAAACACTAAAAAAAGCACAAGACACGAAGAGTACAACGAAACACTGAAGACCCACACCATAAAGAAATAATTGTATTTAACTGTGATAACAGTAAGAATGCCTGCTCATCAAAAACCAATATAAAGAAGAGGAAAACAAAGGCCACACACTTGAAGATATCTGCAACACGTGCAACTGACAAAGGATTAGTATCCAGAATGAAGACTTTCCAAAATCCAAAAGAAAAAAGTGGCAACCCAATGCAAAATGGACAGAAGGCAAGCGTAGGCTTTTACAGAAAGACACATGACCAACAATGCTCCATCTCATAAGTATTCAGGGAAATGTAAATAAGAACCATAAATGGTAACCTTGAGGGTACCATTCTGTACGAATTAGATTGACAAAATGGTAACATCAAACAATACCAAGTGTTAGCAAGGATAAGGGATGGCAGAAACTCTTATGCACTGATAGGAGAATAAACAGGTATGGCTGTTCTGAAGATTAATTTCAAATGATCTATCCAGCAATTCCACTCCTAGGTGCAAACATGATAGAAGAAACATGTTTCTTCTTGCACGAAAAACATGGACAGAAAGGGTCATAGCATCACTGTTCACAAGTGCAAAACACTAGAAATATCTCAATTTTCATTAACAAATGAATGAATAAATATATTGATGTATATTCATACAATGGACTAACAGAATTGGAGAGAAATGAATTACAGCCACACACAGCAGTAGATAATTATAACATAGAAGTGGGGAGAATTCTACATTTATGAAATGTACTTGAAGTGGTAAAATATTGACTCTGTAGACTGTGAAAAGTTGCACATATATTATAATCTCTAAAACAATCACTAAAAAATAATACAAAAGGATATGGCCAAAAAAGCTAATAGACAAAGTGGAATACAAAAAAGCATTCAAATAATCCAACAAAAGAATAAAAAACAGATATGACAAACAGAAAACAAATAATAAAATGGAGGACCTAAATTTAGCCATATTAATCAACACATTAAACGGTAGAGTTGCAGTTCACAAAATCAACACATAAAAATCAGTAACTTTCCTACAAACTAACAACAAACTATCTGAAAAAGGAAACAATCCCATTTACAATAGCTACAAAAAAAAAAAAAAAAAAAAAAAATAGGAATTAATGTAACCAAGGAGGTGAAAGATCTGTACACTGAAAACTATAAAACATTGATGAAATAAATTGAAAAAGACACAAATAAATGGAAAGATATTTCATGTTCATGAACTGGAAGAACTGATATTGTTAAAATGTCCACACTACCCAAAACTATCTACAGATTCAATGAAATCCCTTTCAAAATTCCAGGGTCATATTTCACAGATATGGAAAAAACAATCCTAAAATTTATATGGCACCA
>NW_007726724.1:479050-506313 GCF_000696425.1 Galeopterus variegatus
AAAAAAAAAAAAAAAAAAAAAAAACTTAGGAATTAATGTAACCAAGGAGGTGAAAGATCTGTACACTGAAAACTATAAAACATTGATGAAATAAATTGAAAAAGACACAAATAAATGGAAAGATATTTCATGTTCATGAACTGGAAGAACTGATATTGTTAAAATGTCCACACTACCCAAAACTATCTACAGATTCAATGAAATCCCTTTCAAAATTCCAGGGTCATATTTCACAGATATGGAAAAAACAATCCTAAAATTTATATGGCACCATAAATGACTGCAAATAGTCAAGGCAATCTTTAGCAAAAACAACAAAGCTGGAGGCATCACACTTCCTGACTTTGAACTATATTACAAAACTATACTTATTAAACCATCATGGTACTAGCTTAAAAATAGACACACCAACCAATGGATCAGAGTAGAGAAACTAGAAATGGACCCATGCAATTGGTTTTTGACAAAGGTGCTAAAAACACAAAATGAGAAAAGGACAATATCTTTTAATAAAGCATGTTGGAGAAACTGGATATCCACATGCAGAAGAATGAAATTGCATCACACCATATATAAAAATCAAAATCAACTCAAAATGGATTAGACACTTAAATGTAATACCTGAATCTGTAAAATACTAAAAGAAAACATGGGGGGGAAATTACGCAACATCTGTCTGGGCAATGATTTTTTGGATTTGATCCCAAAAGCTCAGGCAACAAAAGCAAAAATAGACAAACCATGATCATGTCAAACCAAAACAATTCTGCACAGCAAAGGAAAAATTTAACAGAGTGAAGAGACATCCTACAGATTGGGGAAAAAATATTTGCAAGCCAGACATCTGATAAGATGTTAATATCCAAAATATATAAGGAACTCAAAGAACTCAATAGCAAGAAAACAAATAACACGTTTAAAAAATGGGCAAAGGAACAGAATCAAAAGAAGACATTTAAATGGCCAACAGGGGGCCGGCCCGGTGGCACACTCGGTAGAGTGTGGCGCTTGGGAGCACGGCAGCGCTCCCACCGAGGGTTCGGATCCCATATAGAGACCGGTCCGCTCACTGGTTGAGCGCGGTGCGGGCGCGACACCGAGGGTTGCGATCCCATTGCCGGTCGCGGTACGGGTGCGACACCGAGGGTTGCGATCCCGTTACCAGTCACGAAAAAAGACAAAAAGGAAAAATAAATAAATAAATAAAAATAAAAAATAAATGGCCAACAGGTATACGAAACAGGTATAATCACTAGGGAAATGCAAATTAAAACCACAGCAAGATATCACCTCTCATCTGTAAGAATGGCTAAAGATAAGGGTTTGCGAGGTCATGGTGAAAAGGGAATTCTTGTACACTGTTGGTGGGAATGTAAATTAGTACATCCATTATAGAAAACTGTATAAAGTTTCCTCAAAAAACTAAAAATAGGATTACCATTTGACCCAGCAATTCCACTTCTGGGTATATAGCCTAAGGATTTGAAATCAGTATGTTGAAGAAATATCTGCACTCCAATGTTCTTTGCAGCGTTATTTACAATAGCCAAGATATGGGATCAACCTAAGTATCCATCAACAGATGAATGGATAAAAAAAAAAAATGTGGTATATATACAAAATGGAATACTATTTGGCCTTAAAGAAGGAAATTCTGTCATTTGCAACAACATGGATGAGCCTGGAGAATATTATGCTAAGTGACATAAGCCAGGCACAATTGAACTCATAGAAGCATTGAGTAGAATGGTGCTTACCAGAGACTGAGGAGGGGGGAAATTGGGGCAATGTTGGTCAAAGAATACAAAGTTTCTGTCTGATGGGAGGAATAAATTAGTATTTGAGGTGATGGATCTGTTAATTAGCTTGATTCAATCATTCCATACTGTATATACATATCATGACATCACTTTGTACCCCATAAATATATACAATTATAATTTGTCAATATAAATTTTTTTAAATTAAAACATTTAAAACTAAAAAAAGTGTATATATATATATATATTAGTCCATTTTCTATTGCTTATAACAGAATACTTGAAACTGGGGAATTTATGAAGAAATGAAATTTATTTCTTACAGTTTGGAGGCTGGGAAGCCCAAGATCCAGGGAACACATCTGGTGAGGACCTTCTTCTTGGTGGAAACTCTACAGAGTCCTGTGGAAATCAGGGTATCACATGGCGAAAATGGGCTGAGCAAGAGAGAGCTAACTTTGTCACTTGCTCTCCTTATAAAGCCACTGGAACAGTGCCCATAACTCCAGGAATGAGTCAGTCCATTCATGAAGGCACAGTCCTCACAAGCTAATCACTTCTTAAAAGCCCCACCTTTCAAATACTGGATTTCAAATATTGGATTTCTCACCCTCTTAATGCTCATACAATGGGGATCAAGTTCCCAATACATGAACTTTTGGGGGACACATTTAACCCATAGCAATATGTAAATGGTTTAAACACACCAATTAAAAGACAGTGATTGCCAAAGTGGATTAAAACAAACAAAATCCCATGGAATCTACACAAAAAATCTCCTACAGCTATTAAGTGAGTTTAGCAAGGTCATGGGAAACAAGGTCAATATGCAAAAATCAATTATACTTCTATAGACAAGCAAGAAACAACTAGAAATAAAAATTTTTAAAAATACCTTTCACAATAGCACCACAAAATGAAAACACTTAGGTATAAATCTGAAAAAATATGTGAAGGATCTGTATGCTGCAACTACAAAGCATTAATGAAAGAAATCAAAGATGACCTAATTAAGTGGAGGCATATACTATGTTCATGGATTGGAAAGCTCAATATTGTTGATATAAATTCTTCTCAAATTGAACTATAGATTCCATGCAATCCCAATCAAAATCCCAGCTAGATTCTTTGTAGATATTGACAAGCTTATTCTAAAATTAATATAGAAAGACAAAGGAATTATAATAGTCAAAATAATTTTGATCAAGAACAAAATTTGAGGCCTCACACTACCTGATTTTCAAGACTTACTAAAAATCCCCATTCATTAAGACAGTTTGGTTTTGACAAAAGATAGATATATAGATCAATGAGACAGAATAGAAAGTCCAGAAATAGACCCACACGAATATGGTCAATTGATTCTTACAAAGGTGCAAAATCAATTCAATTTGACAAAGAGTCATCTCTTCAATAAGCGGTTCTGGAATAATTGGGCATCCATATACCAAAAAAAAAAAAAAGCCTTAATTTACCCTGTCATCTTATACAAAAATTAAATCAAAGTGAATCATGATCCAACTATTCAACCTAAAGCTATAAAACTTTTAGAAGAAAACGTAAAAGAATATCTTTGTGCCCTTGAAATTAGGCAGAGTTCTTTAATATGGCACAAAAGTCACAATCCATATAAGAAAATTTTGGAGACTTGGATTAAATAAAAATTTAAAACTTTTGCTCTATAAAAGAACCTGCTAAGAGAATAAAAAGATAACTCACAGACAGGAAGAAAACATTTACAAATCACATATTAACAAATGACTTGTATCTAGAATATACTTGTATAAAGAACTTTCAAAACTCAACCACAAGAAAACAATAAACCAAATTTCTACATGGGTAATATCTCAACAGACATGTTACCCAAGAGGATACATGGATGTAGCAAATAAGCATATGAAAAATAAGCACGTTAGCCATCAGGGAAATGAAAATTAAAATGACAGTAAGATTATACCACACATTTATTAGAATGGCCAAAATAAAGAAAACTGGCAATGTGACATGCTGGTGAGTATTTAAACAAATGGAATTCTCCTATGTCTGTCGCTAGAGAGAATGCCAAATGCTACCGCAGCTTTGGAAAATGGTCTCACGGTTTCTTAGACCTGTGGCAACCTTATGAGCCAGCAATCCCATCATAGATACCGCCCTAGAAAACTGGAAAATTACATTCACACAAAAACCTGTACCTGAAAGTTTATAGTGGCTTCGTTCACATTTGCCCAAAACAGAAATCAACCTTCACCTGGTGAATAGATAAGCAAACCATCAAGGAAATACTACTCAGCCATAAGAAGGACACACGCAGCAACATGGGTTAATCTCAGAGGCACTGTGAGAACTGAAAGAAGCCAGACTCTGAAGGCTCAGTGCTGCATGACTTTATTGATGAATGATGCTGCACAGTTGGCTGGAAAAGGTGAACAGTAGGACTGGAGGAGAGGGCAGGAGCCAGGGTGAGGGGTGCAGCAAGGTTTGCTTCAGAGGGTGGGCCCCAGAGAGTTATTTTTGAGAAACCGTGTCTTGTGGTTACATGACTCTGTGCATCTGTCAAATTCTGGGCATTGTATGCCCGAAAAACTGAATTTTACTGTATGTAAATGAAAACAAATTGTACAAATAAAAAATGTATTCCAAAATGGATTTTTTTTTTTTGTATATTTGTAATAGCCATTAGAATAACGTGAGAGAAAGAGCCATTTTAAATAATAACAGCGTGAAATTAGAAATGCATAAGATCTGGGGAAAAATGGCACAACTTTAGAGTAAACATTCATGAGCACTTTTTTGTTCCTCTTGTTGGGAGTAACAGACCCACTCTGAGCAGCAGAAGCAGAAACAGACAGATGGCCCTGCTCATGCACAGACCCAGCTGGTTGCGGGTTCTCAGGCAGGTCACGTGGGAGACATTGTGATGGTCTCTGTCCATCCCGCCTCCGCGTGGCCGTGTCTGCCGATCAGCTCCACCCATGAAGCCGCAGGAGAGCATTGTACCCACAGCCCACTTTGTCACGGCTCATGGTCCTAGAAGCAGACAGAACATCCCGGAACATCTAAGAGAAGCTGGTTGGTCCTGCTGGGGACCTTGACCTGTCCGTGGACCGATCACTATGCTCAGAGTTGGTGGCCTGCTGGGTGCAGCAAAGTGGAAGGGGCGGAGGAGGAGAGGAGGTATTGTCTGTGGAGGATTTAACATCAATAATAAAGCGACCTCAAAGTAGATCTGCTTTTCTTATCAGTGTGCACTGGCAATTCTAAACACACTTCCCAGAAAACAGTCTTACATCGGTCTAAGCTCTAAACAACTGCTGCTGTTCCTGTTGAATTTTAACAACACATATGAGTGTGTGTGTGGATGAGGGTGTGGGTAGGTGTGTTATGGATTAGATTGTGTCCCCCCAAAAGATGTCAAAGTCTTAACCCCCAGTGCCTGTGGTTGGGACTTTATTTGGAAATAGAGTCTTTGCAGATGGTCAAATTAAGATGAGATCATTAGGATGGGCCCTAATCCAATATGACTTGGGTCCTCATAAAAAGAAGAATTTGGACACCAAGACAGACACACCCATGCGCAGATGAAGGCAGAGATCGGGATGGATCTTCTACAAGCCAAGGATGGCCAAAGGTTGTCAACAATCAGAAGCTAAATAAGAGGGACATGGGACAGACTCTCCCTCACTGCCTCCAGGAGGAATGAACCCCACTGACACCTCGATCTTGGACTTCTGGCTTCCTGAACTGAGATGACAAATCTCGGTTGTGTGAGCCACCCGTGTGTGGTACTTTGTTTCAGCAGTCCCTAGTTCATTAATACAACATGGATTAGTTTCCAATTAGTTGGAAGCTCACATATCGTACTGTGCACTTATCCTTTAATAAACAATATCTTTTTTTTATTACTTATCCTATAATAAACAAAGTCTTCTGCATGAAGTTAATTGGGAGAATTCTCAGTTATACACTTGGCCCCAACAAACACAAGCACAGCTACACACATTTATTTTGAGAGTAAGTTCACAAAGTTTTGAAATCATTTCACCTCATAATTTGTCTTCACCTTGAGATACTGTATTTTCCTCTGTTTTAACAGTAGATTCAGAATAAATAACACTAGCTCAGCACACTAATTTTCTACTGCTGCTGTAACAAATTACCACACACCGAGTGGCTTAAAATAATACAAATTTATTCTCTCACAGTTCTATAGTGTAGGTTGGAAGTCCACACTGTGTCTCTCCAGGCTGAAACTAAGGTGTCAGCAGGGCTGGTCCTTTCTGGAGGTTCTAGAGGAGAATCTGCTTCCTTGAATTTTCCAACTTCCAGATTGGGCCCACATAGGTAACCCAGGATAAACGAACCCCCTGCCCCCATCTCACTTCTGCAAAGTCCCCCTGTCATGTAAAGTCACATATTAACAGGATTCAGGGATTAGGACGTGGACCTCTTTGGGGGACCGTTATTCTGCCCACCACACATCATGATTCTAAAAGCAAAGAGAACTTAAGTTACACTAATGCTTCATCTTCTGTGACTCCTTGGAGATTTTATTTGTGTTTAAAATTTAAAAGTGACAGAGTGTGAATGCAAAGTGTAGTATTTTGGTTTGGTAAGTGCAACGGACATGAAATATTTTACTGAATTTGACTAATATTTTTTAAATTGAAATTTATTCTTTTTTTTTTTTTTTTTTTTTTTTTTTTTTTTTTTTTTTTTTTTTTTTTTTTTTTAAAACCCACCACACATCATGATTCTAAAAGCAAAGAGAACTTAAGTTACACTAATGCTTCATCTTCTGTGACTCCTTGGAGATTTTATTTGTGTTTAAAATTTAAAAGTGACAGAGTGTGAATGCAAAGTGTAGTATTTTGGTTTGGTAAGTGCAACGGACATGAAATATTTTACTGAATTTGACTAATATTTTTTAAATTGAAATTTATTCTTTTTTTTTTTTTTTTTTTTTGCTTTTTTGTTTTTTTTCGTGACCGGTAACGGGATCGCAACCCTCAGTGTCGTGCCCATACCACGACCGGCAACGGGATCGCAACCCTCGGTGTCGCGCCCGCACCGCACTCAACCAGTGAGCGGACCGGTCTGTATATGGGATCCGAACCCTCGGCGGGAGCGCCGCCACGCTCCCAAGCGCCGCACTCTACCGAGTGCGCCACCGGGCTGGCCCGAAATTTATTCTTAATTGTCCATTTTTGTTTTAAAACTATACAGTCAATAGAGTCAATAGACAATAGAGAAGTTGCCTAAATTGACGCTCTCGAAGGTATTTTGATTTTATAAAACTCACTTACTTTTTACTGGTATGATGATATTTATGAAGTTCAACAGAAGAAAGTGTTTGCAGCTGCATTGTTTTCTTGCCATTATTATTATTCGTGTCATTTCATGATTATAGAGGCGGGTACAACATTGCCAAAGGAATGTCTACTGGAGGACTCTTGGGGGGCTGAGTCATCTCGGGTCGCATTCACCAAGACCAGGTTCCCTGGGTCTGCTGTGATTTCACTCCATTCCTGATAATGCCATGTGCCTTGGACAGAGGTCTTGTTGGGTCACGAGTCTTGACCCAACAAGAAAATCTTTAATTCTTGCACTTCCCTGCCCTTGGCCTGTTTGCACCATGGTCTCTGGAGCAGAGCAGTAGCTGGGAGGGGGGTGGAGGCAGCCTGCAGGGAGGTGGGAGCTTTACCTCGAGAGCAAACATCTGCTCCCTCCCAAGGCAGTAAGGCTGGAGAGTGAGAGGGCCTGGGTTCCTCTGGGGCCCACTCTTGTCTCCCAGGTGTTGTCTCTTCACCCTCTTGCTGGAAGAGTCCACCTGCCTGAAAAAGGCAACCACAAAAATAAATAACATTCTTTGAGCAGCCCAGCCTGGGTTCTCAGACCCAGCCTCTGCAGCCCCACTGAGCCCACCAGGGTCTCATCCACAGGTGCTCATCCCTCTACGTGGGCCAGTTGAAAGGCCGAGGGACCGCAACACTGTAACATTTTCTACCCTAGAACTCCAGCCTCTATGGACAGATGATGTATTGCAATAGCAATAAGGGACAGTTTCACCAACTTACTACCACAGGACAAGGACCGCTGTCCCCACTGCTGGGAATGGGGGCTCCTCACCTCTCCACACCCTGCCACCTTCCAGATTTAGGGGGGAATCCAGTTTCCACCCTGACCAGCTGTGTGATCTTGGGCAAGTTACTAAACTTCTCAGTGCCTAGTTTCCTTATATTTTATAAAATGGGGATGATGATGATTCCAACCTTCAGGGCCGACATAGAGCTGGTACACACCAGTTTGGGTGCCCATTTTGATTGGACAGTGCTGGGGTCCTATCAATTATTAATGTTTTGAATATCACCCCTGGCTATCCCAGAGGGTTATCGTGAGGATAACATGAATCAGTTCCTACAGCACTTGGACAACAGTGCCTGGCATGTAGCGAGTGCTCAAAGAATGTTATTTATTTTTGTGGTCGCCTTTTTCAGGCAGGTGGACTCTCCCCAGACCCAACTCCTTCTTACAGATAGTAAGTCTAGAGAAAGGGAAACCCTTTATTTCCCAGCATCCATATATCAAATCTCATGGAGGTACCAACCGATCTTGCTTGGGTTGTGACCAGTCACCACAGCCAGGGGCATGGAGTTCTCTGATCGGCTGGGGTTAGCTCACATGCTCACCACTTTCATGGGGGTGGTACCCCTAGGAATACATCTCTCCCAGGGAAGAGAAGCTCTCAGACAAGAAGAAAGGGCACGGGAAATGGTTGTTGGGCAGATACAGCGTGCGTGCACCCACCCACCTGCCCCTCCCTGCCGCACACACACAAAAAAAGGAAGAAAAAGAAATGTCTTCTACACCAGGGCATACTTAAAAAGACTGAATAAAAGGAAAGAGTCATGATGTTGCTGCATTGGAAGACTTAATGTTGTAAAGATGTAATTTTCTTCCAAGTTAGTCTATAAATTTAAAGCAATTTCCTACAAAAGCTCAGCAAGACTTCTGGAATGAGATACGGTGATCCTAATGTTCATCTGGAAGAACGCATGTGTGAGAACAGCCAAGAAAAATGTGAAAATATAAGAGAATAATGCAGGGGGCTTATTCTATCAGATATTAAAATGCATCACTAACTAAACTAAAACAGCATGAAGCTGGAGAGGAACAGACAGATAGATCAACAAGCAAGAACTCCACATCCAGGAACAGAGAGGAGCACAGAGGAGGATTTGGGGTGCACAGGGTCGGGATCTCCAGTCAGCAGGTACAGGATGGATTGCTCAATAACAGTGTTGAACATCTGGTCAACCATTTGGAAGAAAATTCCAAAGAAAATATGCCAAACCAAAATAAATTTCAGCGTATTAAATATTTAAGATACAAAGAAATATAAAAACTAAAAGAAAATATAATATTTTATATTGGGGTGGGCTGGGTTTCTCAGCACATTAAAAATAGAATCCCTGGGAGTCATACATTGTGTGCTCTTTTGTGGCTGGCTTCTTTTGCATGGCATGGTGGTTATGAAGTTCGTGTGTGTTGCTCTGTGTACCAATAATCTGTTCCTCTTTATTGAGGAACAGTATTTAGTTCTATGGTAACATGACAGTTTGTCCCTTTCTCTGCTGATGGACATTTGGGCTACTGTGAATAAAGCTGTTTCCAATACTCTGGAAAGAATAGACTCTATAAAGAAAAAAGATTGATGTATCTTGTTAAATAAGCACTCAAAACTTCAAGTCAAGGGCCGATCCCGTGGCGCACTCGGGAGAGTGCAGTGCTGGGAGTGCAGTGACGCTCCCGCCGTGGGTTTGGATCCTATATAGGGATGGCCGGTGTGCTCACTGGCTGAGCGCGGTGCGGGCGACACCAAGCCAAGGGTTGTGATCCCCTTACG
Organism: Galeopterus variegatus; assembly: GCF_000696425.1. Lineage (NCBI taxonomy): Eukaryota > Metazoa > Chordata > Mammalia > Dermoptera > Cynocephalidae > Galeopterus > Galeopterus variegatus. Next base: position 488,714 of record NW_007726724.1, read on the forward strand.
GGTCACAAAACAAAACAAAAAAAACCTTCAAGTCAAAATGAACATATATGCATGGTCATGTAAATTGGTGCAGCTCTTTGGTGGGTGGGTGGGGCCCATGTGGTAGGTGCCCCACCCAGATCCCCTGGGGTCCCTTCCACCTGTCTGGCATCTTGTGACACGGCTGCCGCAGGTGGGTAATGACGCTCACACCTGCAGCCTTCCCTGGAGACATGCCCTTAGGCAAACTGGACCTGCCTCACCCAGATGTGGTGTGCCAGGGAGTTCAGACCCACCTTCGGTAGCTTGTGACCAATTCCTGACAGACAGGGGGCTCCAACTCCCCGCTCTTTGCTGCAAGGCAGGACAGATTGTGAGATGCAATTTGTGCTTCTGAGTTTTCCACAGGATCAGGCAGAGGCTGCACTTCGCTGGAACCACGTCCATGTAGCTTAACTGCTGCCCCCACTCTCCTCTCCTGCTGCCCACAGGTTTCCCTGAGAACACCCCCTTAGTTACTTGCCAGGAATCCCTGTGCCAGGTTCTGCTTTGAGGGAACCCAACCTAAAACCGCTAGCAGTAGGAGTGGCCCTGCAGACTTGAGGGATGAGGTGCTCAGGGTAGATCACCCACTGGGCAGATGACAAACAGGACCCCGTCCTGGTAATTGGGGAGCATCACTAGTCCCGGGGATGTTGTCAAAGCGCAGCCGGAAGACTTTCATCTGTGGAGAAGTGGGATGGCCCACAGAGGGGAAGAGGAGTCCCTCCTTGGGCGTTTGGAAAGTACAGAGGACAGAGTAACCATAGAACTGTAGACAGAAACAAATGACTGGCCAGAGAGCCAGTCGTGCTGAGGAACAGAGAGAACACCTAAGACTTCCATGTGAAAATTTGATTTTTTTAAAAAATGTAAAGAAATCTAAAAAAATGTAAACTTCTCTTGGCAGCCTTCATAAGTCTTTCTTCACGAGGAGTGAGCCAGAGCTCTGATAAGGAGGGAGTGGGGCCCTGAGGACTGGGGCGGGGTATCTGGGTAGATGCACTTGAGAACTTTGAACTTCAGATCACTTTGAACCCTCTGGGCCTGCACAGCCGGCCCCTCCTTGTCAGAGAATAGTGGCTCCCTTGCTTGAAGACTGTACAGAGTCTCAAATGAACCAGATGTCTTTTGGAAGACCGTGTTCCTCCCCAGCACCTCCCCTGCCTCCCTTCCTGACTGGTAACTGGAGTCACGTCTCAGCACATCCTGTCAAGGGAGATGCTGAATCTGCAAAGGTAAGAGGGACCACACACACCCCAACAGAGCCTCAGGTTCTGCCTAACATGTCCTTGCAGGAACTTGGACAGCACACCTGGGAGAGGCTCTTGAGGATACTGGACCGAAGGGGTACAAAATATAAAATAGATAGGGGAGAGTGTTTCAATGTGGGGGCAGGATTTATGCCCAGGCATAGACCTCAAGTGCTGGCCTCAGGAGCAGGCATCACTTTCGAAAGCTTAGGAAAAATAACAATCCACTTAAATAAATGCCAGAATTCATACAAGAGTGCGGAACGCTTAAAATTCTTCCAGTAGTAGAGAGCAGAGTTGTGGTTACTACAGGCTCAGAAGGGAGGAGCGGGGGGGATGGGAGAGGTTGGTTTATGAACACAGGAATACAGCTCGATAGGAAAAATAAGCTCCAGTGGCTTACAGTAGTGCCAGGCATCAATACTAACAGTAATTTATTGTGTGTTTCAAAAGGTTAAAGAGAGGAGTTCGAATGTGCTTGTCACAAAGAAATGGTAAAGTTTTGCAATGATAGATATGCTAATTACCCTGATTCGATCATTACACATTGTATACATGGATTGAAGTATAACTCTGTACCCTATAAATATATGTACAACCACTACGTGTTAATTAAAAAATAAATTCCTTTAATAAGAAAACAAGTCTTCTAGAAGTAGACATGCTAGAATGCATACATTATACATGATTTGGAAACCCACCAGCTGACTGTGTTACTTGGGAAGCCAGGAGGATGCTCCATTAACCAACAACAAAAGTGTCCTGCAGAAGGGGCCACTGTCATGGAGAAGCTCAGGAGTGGCTGTCCTCAGCAGGACTTTTGGTAGGAGATGGTGTTGTGGAACTGGCCTCCCTGTGTCAATTGGGATGTTGGGATGGTGGAAGAGCAGAAGCCACGTGGAAACACTTAACCATCAGAGACAAGGTGGGTGTGATTCTGTAGTGAGCAGCAGAGTCAGAACGGCTAACAGAGCGCACTCTCTCCGGGGCAAGACAGAGGGGCAACCAACAAGAGTATTGCTTCATGGAGCTAGTAGAAACAGAGCAAGAATGGATGGCAGAAGGCTGGTGTTGGCTGTCCTGATGGAGAGTACTGCTCTCTTGCCCAGATTCCACACCTGGGCCGGTTCTCAGACACAGAATCATCAAGTGTGAGATGATAGGACCCTGTGATACCAAAAGCAACTTATATAGTAATTTCCCCAGCCCCTCCCAAAGGCACCTATGGCCATTTACTGGGGTAATTGTTCACTGGGGAATATACTGATCTTTCAAGAACTTTTAGATACAGAGTCCAAGCAGACATTGATCCCTAGGGAACCAAAGGGCCATCATGGTCCCCTGCCAGAGTACGGCAGATGGGGCCAAAAATAAGTGGGGTCCTGGCTGCACTAGTTTGCTAGGGTTGCCTAACAAATACCGCAGATGGTGTGGCTTAGACAACAGGAATTATTTTCTCACAGTTCTGGATGCCATAAGCCCAAGGTCAAGGTGTTGGCAGTGTTGGTTCTTAATGAGGTCTCTCTCTGTGGCTTCTCCCTGTGTCTTCACATGGTTGCCCTGTGTGTCTGTGTCCTAATCTCTTCTTCTTATAAGGACAACAGTTATAGTGTATTAAGCTCCACCCTAATAATCTCAATTTACCTTAATTCCTTCTTTAAAGACCCTATCTTTGACTACAGTGTCATACCAATGTACTAGGGGTTAAGAATTCAACATATAAATCTGGAGGGAACACAATTCAGCCTACAACGCTAGTCCTGGTTTGTCTCTTAATAGATCCAATGGGTCATCCCCAGGATCCTGAAAGCATGACTGGAATAGACATACTTAGCAGGTGGAAGAACATGCAGATTAATCCTTGACCTAAGAGTTTAATCCTTGACCTAATCCTGGAATAAGAGTTTTTGAGGAAGAACAGCCAAGTGGAAGCCTCTGAAACTGGATCCTGCAGCCAAGATAGTAAATAAAAAATGATATCACATCTGTGGTGAAGGGAGGGGAAGAATTAACAGTACCCTCAAAGACTTAAAGGATGCGGGGGCAGTGTTCTCATGATATTCCCATGTAAGTCACCAATGTGTCCTCTGTAAAACCAGATGGATTGTGGCAGGTGACAACAGCCAGCACAAACTTAACTAAGCAGAAGCCTCCATTGTAACTGCTCTGATGCATTTGCTGTCTTTACTAGAACAGATTAACACAGCCTCTGGTCATGGTATGCAGCTATTGATTTGGCTGATACGTTCTTTTACATGTTCAACAGGAAAGAGGATTAGAAAACAGTTCACATTCACCTGAGAGGGACAACAGTACACATTCACCATTTTGCCCCAGCGGGGATATTAACCTGCTCCTCACCACAATATGGACTTAGGTGGCCTGGACGGTCCATAGAACATCACGTTGATGAGCATCATAATGACAATGTCACATTCACTGGACCTAAGAACAGGAAGTAGCAAGGACGTGGTGAAATACACGTGTTCCAGAGGTGGAGATAAACCTACAAAGGTGCAGGGGTTGGCCGCATCACAGTGAAGGTTTTAGAGGTTTCGTGGTCTGGGGCATGACAGGATGTTCCCACTGGGGTAACCTTCTACCACTCAGAAAGAAGTAAATGCTTGATAGGTTTCATTGGATGTAGAGACAGTGTATTCTGCATTTGATAAATCTGATCTGATACATTTATCAGATGACATGGAAACCTGCCAGTTGTGAGTGGGGCTTGACGTGAGGACTGTGCAACAGCCCCAGGCTGTGGTACAGAGAGTCCCACCAGCTGGGCCATATGACCTGGTGGATACTGTGGAGCTAAAGGCATCTGTGGTAGATGAAAGTGCTGTGTAGAATGTCAGGCCAGCCACATACAGAGTCGCAAGAACAGAGTTCTGGGGCAAGCCAGCACTGTCTGCAGCAGGGAACTACTATATGCCCAAATTCAAAAAAGCCACTCTTGGCATGCCACTGTGCCTGGTAGAGATGGAGCACCTAACCACGGGACACCAGTGACTATGCTACATTTAGAGCTGCTCACCATGAGCCAAGTGATGAGAAACCCGAGTCATAAGACCATGCTGGCCCCTCAGCAACCCATCTAGGACTGGGCTTCAGCAGGTCCATAGGGCACAGTAAGCTGCACAAAAGACAGCCCAGACTTCCGTGTCACAACCACTGTTGTTCCAGTACCTCCCTATCAGCTCCCGCCTGGGGGCTCATCGGCCGTTCTCAGTGACCGGCTGATTGAGAGCTTGGTTCCTGGATAGGTTAATCTGAAAATGTGCTGGTGCTACGCTACAGCCCTATTTACAGCTGGCTGAGAGAGAGTGGTGAGGGGTACTCTTCCCAGCAGACAGAGCACTGGGCAGTGCACGGGGTCGTTGCTTTGCATGGAGAAAGGGGACCAGAGGTAAGGATATCTGTGAACTCATGAGAAGTGCAAATGGAGTGGCAGGAGAGGTTGGAAGGAACGAGATTGGAAGATTGGGGGCAGATGTTTGGAAGAGGCATGCATGGGCCTATGAAAGTGGGCACAAAGTAAGAGGATCTGTGTGTCACAAGTCAACACCCACCAGAGAGCATCTACTGCAGAAGAGGCACCAAACAACCAAGTAGAAATGGCAGTTCAGCCAGTAGATGTCAGCCAGCCTCTCTCCTTGGCCATCCCTGTGCTGATGAGATCATATTTAGGGTCACTAGGGTGGCAAGGATGGAGGCTCTGCATGGCCCAGAAGCAAGAACTTCTCTTTTGCCAGGGCTTATCTAGCTTCTGCCACTGCCAAATACCCAGACCACTGATATAGAACCAGTTCTTGAGGAGACCGACCAACCACAAAGTGGCCAAGTTGACTACACTGGACCCATCATCCCCCTGGACTCCTCCTGCCTGGGACTGATCCCTATCCTGGATATAGGTATGTCTTCTTCCAGCAGTGATTCAGCCAGATCTGGGGATAATGGAGTATCTGATTGACTGACATGGGAACCCACATAACATAAATTTGGATCAAGGGATCTGCTTTATGGAAAAGGAGGCGTGTCAGTGAGCACATGTCCAGGGGATCCACTGGTCCTATCACATACTATGTCACCCATGTGGGATGATACTGTGAAGACATAGTGAGGAACCTACTTGAAGTTCTTACTGAAAATTCCTCTAGTGTATAGTATATACCTTAACACGATGGCCATCATAGGGTGCTGTTTTCCCAATAAATAGAAGATAGGCTTCTCGGAACAAAGGGGGAGGAAATGGGTGGCCCAATGCCCATCACAATATGTGACCTAGCTGGAGAATATTGGCTCCATCGGTCCAAAGATCTTGGTTCCCAGAGTCAAGATGCTTCCACCAGGGGACACAACAAGGGTCCTATGAAATTTAAAACTATGGATGCTGCCTGTTTACCTTGGACTCCTAAAGGAGTCCAAGGCAAAGACAGCAGTCACCACACTGGCAGGAGTAACTGCCTGTGACCAGCATGAGAAAGTATGGTGGCTGCTGTGGAGTGGAGGCAGAGAGGAGTGTGTTGACACTCAGGTGATTCCTGGAGCATCTTCTAGCACTGCTGTGCCCAGTTTCAGTGTAGATGAGCAAATTCAGCCACACTGGCCCGACAAAGCGTTGTACCTGGAGGCTCACACCTCTTAGTAGTGAGAGTCTGAACTCCCACAGCAGGGGAGCCACCTGGACCAGCATAAGTGTTGCAAGAGGCTGAGGGGATCTAGAAGAGGGTAGAGGAGGCGATGAGTATCAGTTATGGGCTTGGCGTGCACTGCTCCAGTGGGCACTTAAGTTCATCCCAGTCTCCTTCCTCTCCTGAGTGTTCTCAGCAATTGTGACCCACTAAAATGCAGGTAAACTGTGCCACCATAGAATAAATCTAATATGAGAAGCAAATGCACTTGAGGGGAGCAGGAGGTAATCTATGCCTGGTGCTATTGGCACCCACCCAGAGGCTGTGGGATCTTTCTTACCCATCTGGTGTGCCTCCACTCCAGCTGCGGCTGCTAACGTCCACACCTCTCATGGAGGCAGCTTGTGGCCAATGATCAACTAACAAAGGGGGACAAAAGCTTCACTCCCTTGCCCCAAGGCAGGACAGACTCTATGACAGCTTTTCTCAACTGGAGTTCTGGGAAAGAACTAAGTTCTACAGAAAAGGATTTGAGTGAGTGTTTTTGCAAGTCTGCCAAGAATGGTTCATAATAGTACCATGCTAGATGAATGGGAGAGAAGATAATTAGTTACACACAGTGTGAATCTTAGGGTTGAAGACCAGAGGATTCACTGGTTACATTAAAGAAGCAAAGCCACTGGGCGATTGTCCTCCTTGTTTAGAAATTTAGTCCCGAGAGAGGAGGAACCATAAAATCTTTGGACTTAAAGACACCAGGCCCAGCTGAAGAAAAAGGCACTATATTCAAAACAGAGATTAAGTGAAAGTTCTCATAAGAATTAATACGGCTCCTGGTGCCCTTCTCCCATTTGTCTCAAAGATGAAGGCACCCAGGAGATTAGAGAAATAATTTTTGGAGAAATTGGCCAAAGGTAAAAGGTTTATATACTGACAGTTGTATCTCCCCCCCAAAATGCCCTGCCAGATCATCTACATGGCCTCCAATTTGCAAACCCTGACTGGGCCAAGATTCTAATGAGCTTGTTAAGGTGTCACTCTTAAATATAAATGGAGAGCCAAGACCCACCAGATAGCTGAGTAGTGTATCAAATGGCAAAAATGAAAGCAAACAGGAAAAAGGACTCATTTAAAATTATAACATATATATTTAGCGAGTTAAGATATCTTTTTTTCAGTGCTACAAGTTGGGTTGCATAAACTGCCTGGTTGTTTACAATCAGCAGGTTATAACTTTTTTAATTTGCCAATTCCATACTATTCCAGTCATTAAGGATTCTATCACTCTTTTTCTTTTCTTTTTTCTTCCTTTCTTTCTTTTTTTTTTTTTTTTTTTTTTTTTTTTTTTTTTGGTGGCTGGCCAGTAAGGGGATCTGAACCCTTGAACCCTTGACCTTGCTTGGTGTTTTAATATTGCATTCTAACCAGCTGAGCTAACCAGCCAGCTGATCACCACCTTTTGTGTGCTGAAAAAGAGAGTTTCAAAGAACAAAAATGATACATACATAAAAACATCACCATCCCAAGAACAAGAACAATCACAGATTGAATGAGAAAAGACAACCAACAGACACCAACATTGAGATGACTCAGATGTTGGAATTATCTGACAGACATTTCAAAGCAGCAATTATGAAGAATACTTTGACAAGCAGTTATGAACACTCTTGAAACAACAACAAAATAATCTCTGCTAGGAAACAGAAGATATAAAAAAGAATCAAATGGAAATTATAAAACTGAAAAATATGATAATTGAAATAAAAAAACTCATTAAACAAGCTGAACACGTTGATTGGAGACAATACAAGAAAGAAATAAACTTAACGACAGATTATAGTAATTACCCAATCTAAACAACAAGGAGAAAATACACTGAAAATAAATAAACAGATCTTTTGGAATCTGTGGAACAATGACAAAAGACCTAACATTTGTGTCATCGGACTCTCAGAAGGAGAGGAGAAAAAGTGTAGGGGTGAAAATGGCTAAAATTTTTAAATGGCTAGAAATTTTAGTGGAAGACGTAAATCTACAGATTCAAGAAGCTGAGAAAATTCTAAATTAAAAAAAATCCATACCAAGACATATCATAATTAAACTTCTGAAAACTAAAGACAAAAAAATAATCTTGAAAGCAACTAGAGAGAAACAACTCATTCCCTACAAGGAAACAACAATTTGGGTAACAGCAGATTTCTCATTAGAAACCAGGGGGGCCCAACGGAAGCATTTTTCAAGTTCTAAAAGAAAATGTCAACTCTGAATTCTATGTCAAGCAAAATTATCCTTCAGGAATGAAGAGGAAATAAAGACATTCTCAGATGAAGGGAGATTAAGAGAATTTGTCTCCAGCTGATTTACCTTTAAATATTCACTAAAGGAAATTTTCCAAACAGAAAGAAAATTATAACAGAAGGAGGCTTGCAACTTCAGGAAAGGAGGAAGAAAAACAGAATGAGTAAAACTGGAAGTAAATATAATAGACTGCCCTTCTCCTCATGAACTTTAAAAGTTATGGGTGATGGTTGAAGCAAAAATGATAACCATCATCTAATATAATGCTCAATGTGTACAGAGAAATACTTAAGACAATTGTATTTTAAAAGAGAGGGAAGAATAAAGGACCTCAGTGGAAGTAAAATTTCTACACTTCACTCACAGTGATAAAATGTTGATACTGGTTGACTGTGATAAGTTATATATGTAAACTGTAATACCTAGAACTACCACTAGAAAAACTATACAGTGAGATATACTAAAAAACACTTTATATCAATAAAAATGGAATTATAAAAAATGTACAATTAAGGGCCGAGCCCATGGCGCACTCGGGAGAGTGTGGCGCTGGGAGCGCAGTGGCGCTCCCGCCGTGGGTTCAAATCCTATATAGGGATGGCCTGTGCACTCACTGGCTGAGCGTGGTGCAGCTGGTCTCGAAAAGGACAAAAAAAAAAAAAGTACAATTAACCCACAAGCAAGGAAAGGGAAACCAAGGAATAAGAAAAGGGAACAAACAGAAGACAAATAATAAAGTAGTACCCTAAGACCTAACATATTAATACTTACTTTAAATTCAAATGTTCTAAATATACCAGCCAAAAGATGGAGATTGACAGAGTGAATTTTAAAAAAATAAAATGTATTACCCAGCTATATATGGCCTATAGGAAACTCACTTCAAATATAACTATACAGGTAGGTTGAAAGTAAAAGATATACCATGTAACCATTAATTTTTTAAAAGCAGGCATTCATATATTAATACGCAGTAATGTAGACTTCAGAGCAAAGGAAATTATCAGTTGTGAAAAGAGACATGACTAATAAGTGAGTTTGGCAATGTTTTAGTAAACAAGATCAACACACAAAAATCAATCACATTTCTATATACTAGCAATGAACATGTGGATAATGGATAACAAACATTGATAATTTCTCCAAAAATAAGAGGAAGAGAAACACATATATAAATCTAACAAAACATGTACAGGATCTATATGCTGAACATTATAAAATGCTGATAAAAAATAAAAGAATGTTCAAATAATTGGAGAAACATACCATGTTCATGGATAGGAAGACGAAGACTTAACATAATAAAGATGACAATTCTGCCCAAATTTATCTATAGGTTTAACACAATTCCTATTAAAATCCCAGCAAGACTTTTTTGTAGATATTGCTTATTCTAAAATTTATATTGAACTAAAATAGTTCGAAATTTTTTGAAAAAGAATAAAGGGGAAGGAATCACTCTGCTTAATGTTAAGATTTACTTTATAGCTGCAGTAATCAAGATAATGTGGTGCTGATTAAGGGACAGACCCATAGGCCAATGGAAAAGAATAGAGAATGCAGCAAAAGGCCCACACAAACACATCTAGCTGAATTTTTATGAAGGAGCAAAAGCTATTCAATGCAGGAATGACAGTCTTTCCAACAAATAGCATAGCAATTGGACATCCAGAGGCAAACAAAAACAAATCAACAAACAAAAAAACCTTGATCTAAACTTCATAAAAAGTTTATACAAAAATTAATTCAAAATAGGCTATGGGTTTAAATGTAAAAAGTAAACTATGATCTTCTAAAAGAAAACACAGCAGAAACAGCAGAACATGTTCAGGACCTACAGCGAGGCAAAGTGTTCTTAAATATGACATCAAAAGCATGATCTATAAAATGTTTACATTAATGAGTTGGACTTCAAAAAAATATTTAAAACTTTTGCATTAAGAGGATGAGAAAACAAGCTACAGACAGGTGAAAATGCTTGCAAACCACATATCTGACAAAGATTTTGTATCCAGAAAATGTAAAGAACTCTTAAAACTCAACAGTAGAAACAAACAAAACATTTAAGAAATGGAAAAAGATATGAAGAGACATTTTATCAAAGAAGAGATATGGATGACAAATAAGCACCTGAAAACATGTTCACCATCGTGAGACATTAGGGTAATATAAGTTAAAACTGCAATGAAATATCACTACACACTATTAGAACAGTTAAAATAAAAAATAGTGGTAACACCAAAAGTTGGTGAGTGTGTGGAGAAATTGTGTCTTGTATACACTGCTGGTGGGAATGTAAGATGGCACAACCATTCTGGAAAACAGTTGAGTAGTTCCTTACAATACTAAACATGAACTCACTGTACAGCCCAGCAATTGCACTTCTGAGCACTTATCCCAAAGAAATGAAAACTTAAGGTCACACAAAGACCCATACATGAATTTTTATAGCAGCTTTATTTGTAATAGCCCCAAACTGGAAACGACCCAAATGTCCTTCAACAGGTGAATGGTAAAACAAACTCTGGTGTATCATCTATACAATGGAATACTATTCAGCAGTAAAAAGGAACACACCATTGATACATGCTGCAACTCAGCTGGATCTCAAGGGCCTATGCTTAGTGGGAAAAAAATCTCAAAATGTTACATAGTGTATGATTCCATTTATATAACATTCTCAAAATGATAGAAATGGGAAGGAGGTTCATGGTCACTGGGCAGAGGTGGGGTTGGGGTAGGATGTGACTGGGACAGCACAAGGGAGATCTGTGTGATGATGGATCACCTCTGTGTCTCACCTGTGCTGGTGGTTACACAAGTCTAGGTACATGGGTAAATTTGCAAAGAACTACACACATGCATGCACATACACACCTGCACACGAGTGCATGTTAAAGCTGGTGGAGACTGAACATGAGCTGCAGTCTAGTTAATTGTGTTGATGTCCAAACCAACTTCCTGGTTTTGATACATTTAAGAGGTTACCATCAGGGAAAGCTGGGTAACTTCATGTACTGTTTTTGCAACTTCCCGCTACTCTATAATTATTCCAAATTTTTAAAAATTACTTTTTTACTTTCAGAAAGTAGAACAAAAAGGCAATGAGATGGAGTGAGAAAGGTGCTGAGAAAGCGGCAGTAACCAAAAGAGATCGCCCTACATTTGCCCCAGCACCCTTAGGCAGGACCCACACACCTGCCTTCTCTCCAGCTAGGTCAGAGGAGCTGTCCGTGGTACTAGCCAGACTAATCCTTCCATTAAGAAATGCATCTCATTCCTTCTTACTCAAACATTGTTCCAGCAATTCTTCTCTTTTCTGTGCATCAGCAACATTTTCTTCTCTACTGGACCCTACAGACATACTGTTATTTCTTCCATCTTTAAGCAACACACCTTACACCCCATCAAGGGGAATAGAAGCTCCAGAGTAAGATAAGCTGTTATGGAAAACAAAAAGATATTTCTTTGCACATCTGGCTGTGGTGTATAGATTTCAAGCCTGCTACATTTTTAGAGAGAAAGAACTATAGGGACAGATACCAAACTATTACCATGGTTATGTTGGGGTGGTGAGATCAAATGATTTCTATTTTCTTCTTTATGTTTAACTGTTTTCTAAAGTTTATGTAATAAAAGGATTACTTTTGAGATAAGAAAAAAATCAATAAAGGTTATTTTTCTTTAAAATACCATCAGTGGCTTTCTACTGCCCATAGTCCAACTCTTATTTCTTTTCACGTGCAAAGCAGGCCATCCGAGCCTGGCTCAAGCCCACCTCTCTGGTCTCAGCAGCCCCCAGCCCCACCACTGTCCTAGCTTCTGACTCCAGCTGCACCTACCTGCCCCTCTGGGTGGAGGTGGGGGTCTGCACACTCTTTGCCTTGGTTCCTGCTGTTCTTCCTGGGTGGAAGTCCTTTCGCTATCTCCCACCTCCCTAAATTTACTGTGCCAATTCCTGTTTGTGCTTCAAGGTCATGAGTGATCACGTTCCCAGAGAAGCCTCCCTCCCAGCAGAAATGATGGCTTCCTCCTCTGCTCCCCTGGTGCCCTGTCATTGAATGCTGGCTTGTCTATTAAGTGGTTGCCTCTTCCACAAGCCCCCCTGCCCCAAGGCTGGTCTTCTCCAGTTTGCCCCTCCCCATTTCCTCTGACCCTTCTCGCCCTGCTCTCTATGGACTGATTTGTATGGACTCCATCGCTGGGCTTCCTGCCTACTGGTTTTTCTGGCTGTTTAGTCAATGGGAGCCCAGCAGAAGATGGGAGGGATGGAAGAAGGAGAGCGAGGTTGCCCAGGTCAGCTGTGACCCTTCACTGAGGTCCCTCTCAGTGGGCCCTGGTGGGCCTCCCTGCACAACTATCTCACCTTCCAGCTTCTGGTTATCTCCTCCCAGTGGGCCGAGGTGTGCTATCAGTTTGGCTGAGGCACCCCTTGTGGGTTCCCTCTACCCTCTCTCTGGAAATGGCTCCTTTGTGGGCAACCCCCCTCCAATTATTCTATTTTGGGGTGTTGTCACCTCTTTCTTGTTGGGAATGTGGCTGAAGCATTCTTGAGGGTAGAGGACAGGAGTCACTGGTGTCTCCAGCATGTCTGGTATACAGCAGGTACTCTGTAATTGTATGCTGAATGAATGAATGGATGGTTGAAACCTCAGGAATGTCCCTCTTGGGTTTTCTGCTCTTTGTACCCTGCAGTCTGCCCAGTGGGCTCAGTCATGCGTGTGGTCTGTGCACAGATACCCGTTTTTCTGCCCTTCCTGTCCATGCCCTTTGCTGCATGCCCCTGGGGCGGGGTGACCCATCCCTTGCTTTGACTTTGAGCTTAGCCTTGTGACCTGCTCTGGTCTTGGAGCACCAGCAGATGAGACCGGGGGGCTGCTCCCTCGGCCGTTGCCATGAGGACATGCCTGGGCTGACTGGCCGGAGCGGGGGGAGATGTGCTCAGTCTTTAGCACTGCCTTGTCTCCACCAGCCACCGCTGACATGCGAGCAATAACGTATGTTGTGGTTGCTTGTTATGCAGTGTTTTCTTGGCTATAGACAACAGATACAACCACTACTGCGACACTCATGGTAACCCGGTGTGGTGGCGGGGGTCGGGGTACCTCAGCACTCCTTCCTATTGGACAAATGAGGAAGCTGGGACCCAGAGAGGTTAGGTGGCTTGCTTTAGTCCCACAGTCGTAAGTGGCAGAGCCCAGGTTTGAGTCCAGGCTTTTGGCTTCCAAACCCTCCATCCCACAGACAAACAAGAGCTGCCCTCCAGGACTGCCCTTGCCACAGGGCAGGGCTCACTCCTGCAGGTCTCCTGGCTCCTGCACTCTGAGCTCAGTTCTGGGCCCACGAGGACACTGGCCTCTCTCATCTTTGTAGCCTCCACCTCTTCTTCCTCACCTGTGGTTTCCCCTTATCCAAACCGCACACTACCCCTTGCAGGAAGCCTTCCAGGCTCTTCCCAGTTAGGAGGAGTGCCCAATCTTTCCTGGACCGCCCATGCCCTGTGTTGCTCTGAGCTGGGTCACCTCCCTCCATGTCAGTGCCCTGCAAGCCTGGGAGTTCCTTGAGGGCAGGGGCTGGGGTGGACTCCTCCCTGTTCCCCACACAGTGCTCAGCACAGAGTAGGCACTCAATAAGTGTGTATATCTTCTCCTGCGTGTCTTATCAACTCCATGATGACTTCCTTCGAGCAAGGGCATGGTGGCATATGGATTTTGTCATCAGGGCTGGCCAGTGTTGGGCAGGTACTCAGTGTTGGAGCCGCCTCTGCCACCCTGGGTGCTCCTGGGAGGGTCTGAGTTTTCCAGGCTGGGTATCCCTGCTAACAAGGACCCTGTGCCCTATCCCTCCTGCCACTTTTTCCTTATCCCTCCTCAGGCCCTGACTCTCCCCTGGGACTCCCTGCTTGGTGGCAGCTCTCTCTGCAGTGACCTGTCCCTTTCACACACCTGGCCTGTCTGGCCAGCTGCCCTGACTTCCCAGGGCAGGCACCTCTATTCTGTGTGTCCTTCTCCCAGATTTCCTATAAATAGTCCACTTTATCTCCTCAGTGAAAGGGAGCAGCAGGCTGAGAAGGCCTGGCCACCCCTTCTGTCCCATGACCAGGACTGTCACCGAGTTGCTGTGTGACCTTGGGCAAGACAGGCCCCTCTCTGGGACTCCTCCTGCCAGCTCTGGATCCTGCTCCTCTCCTTGTCCCTGCTCCCCTAGGCTTGGCCTTATCTGCAGTCTACTCCCCTGTCCTCAGTGCCCCCTTCACTGCCCTCCCAGGACCCCTCCCAGAGTGTGGAAGCTGTCCAGAGCTGGAGGAGGAGCTGCAGAGGCAGAAGCCCAGTCCTGGCCTGAGGCCTGTTGGGTCAAACAGAGACAAGCAAGGCACACATCCCCAGAAATGACTCACTCTGCAGGGGCTCCACTGCAGTTCATGTGCCCTCTAAGGAGGCCTCACACATGCTGGATACTGATGGGGTCACCTGAGTCACACGGCCCTGTCTGCGGCTCTGGGGCCCTGGGGACCTGGGAGCTACAGCTGAACCTGGGGCAAGTCAAGGGTTTCTGCTCAAGTTAAGGTCTCTAAAGCTGGGAACAGCTACCCAGGAGAGGAGTGAGCCTCCTGTCACCAAGGATATGCACTTAGAGGCTGCTGACCTCAGGGTGTCCCAGCCCCCCTCCACCACCCTTCCTCCCTCCTTCCTTGGCCCCACTGTGTCAGGATGGAGGCTGAGTCCTTTCTTGGTGACCCATCAGATCTGAAAACCTGCTTTCATCACTCTGGTCCCTGCTCTGGAGTCTCCCAGGACTCCCCATGGCCTCCAGGATTCAGTTCCAGCCTCAGGTCTTACTGGGTCTTTGTCAGAAGTTCAGACTGGGAATGTGTTTGCCCTGGATGGAGGGGTCGGGGTTGGTGCTCAGTGACCAGGGCCCTTAGGAAGAAGAGGGAGGGGACACCCAGCCAGGTGGAGAGTGGTGGGCGGGAGATGTGGCACTGGCAGGCCTGCATCAGGCAGGAGAGCCGGCCCCAGGGCTGCGATGAGGAAGGGACCCCAGGAGAGATGTGTTCCCTACCTGAAGAGCCCTGCCCCCTCACGAGAAGGCAGCTTTTGTGGGACCCAGGGCTGGGGGCAGGCACAGGACCCCCACTCTGCTGGCAGATGCACTCAAGGGCCTGGACACGTTCCTGCATGTCTCACTCTGGCTCCTCAGGGTGGGTCGAGGGGTAACCTGTAGTCTCGGCAGCAGGAAGCACTGGAGCTCGCCACAGAGACTTTCTCTGGTCACCTCTGCAGACTTTGAATAATTTAGTGCTGTTCATAATGTACTCCAACCATGTATTCACTCAGAATTTGGGGCCACACCAGAGCAGGCTGTCTGGAGGTGGGGGGTGGGTATGATGCCATGTGGAGGGGGCTTTGGAGTCTGGCTGGTGGGCCAAGAGGGCCGGCTCCAGGCTCCAGCCTCCCTAAGGGCTGCAGTATTAGGGGTCTCTTTTCCTCTAGAGTGGGGCTCTGGCCATTGCAGGGGGACACCCCCACACAGACACACCCTCCAACTGTGTCAAGTTCACACTCAAACAAATCTTCAGGTGCTCCAGGCCCCCTCACATCCACAGCCTGGTTCTCCACACATGCCTGGTAACACACACAGACACACACAGCCACCGGAGTGGCCTCAGGCACCTGGGATCCCTCTCACACACCTAAGGTCCTGTCCCACTCAGCCTCCTGCTGCCACCTCTGAGCTCTCTGGGCTCCCTCCTGCCCCGTCAATGCCAGCTCTCGTTCTCAAAGCTGCAGGACATTCTTCACCCCAGCACTGGTGGCCCATCTCCCCATGGGCTCCACCTGCACTCCCTTGGGAAGAGAGCTCGGTGGTGGACCCACCCAAGGCCAAAATCAATAAAACCACCCCTAAACTGGACATAAAAGAAACCCAAAATCATTCCCTGAAACCCACAGTAAAAACCCAGTACAAACAAGTATTTGGGTTTTTTCCTTTGCAGACTTTTTTTTTAAGTAGACAGTCTTTTTTTTCTTTCTCATTTTACAGCAAACATTGCAAATATAGAAATATCTTTTTTCTGTACAACAGAACAACTACGCTGTACAATCGGCACTGAGATGGGGGACGCACATCCCAATCCATGACCCTCCGGGCCACCCCTGGCCCGGCAAAGGCACAGCCTCTAGCCTTAGCCCCCAAGTCCCACAGGGCTCCAGTATGTGTCCCAGAGGCCACTCGGCCGCCCGCATTCACTCTGCCCCTCTTTGGTGGCCTCCGGAGGTGGTAACAAAGAGACAGACTGAACAGAGAATCCACATAAAACCATGGACTGAAGAGATCACGGGAGGAACTGAGGTGGCCACGTCAGCCACGACCCCCATGACTGGTGTTTTATGTCTTTTTTAAAAGAACTTGACTTTTATTTATATTTTTTTTAAAAAAGGAAGAAAATAGAGAGAGGAAACGAAAAAAGGCAAAGAAGAATCAAAAGAGGAAAGATAATGAAAAAAAATTCCCACCCACCCCCCCTTCCCTAAGACACAGTTTCTGAAGTCCCTTGTGTGTGTGGGTGCGTGTGTGCGTGTGTGTGGACGCGCCACTCACACTGGTCAGTGAGCACATCTCAGGGCAGGTTACACGAGCATCAGAATGTCTGCCTGTTGTTACAGTCAGCAGCCCCCGCCCCGCTGTCTCTGCAGGCCCTGGGCTTTAGCCATCGCTGTCACGTTGTGTGTGTGTGCGTGTGTGTGTGCACGTGTGCGTGTGTGTGCATGTGCGCATGCGTGCACGTGTGTGTGCGTGCACGTGTATGTGCACGTGCGCGTGCGTGTGTGAGTGTGGGTGCACGCGTGTATGCGTGCGCGTGCAGGTGTGTATGTGTGTGCGTGCGTGTGCATGTGTGAGTGCGTGCGCGTGCGTGTGTGAGTGTGGGCGCGCGCGAGTCGGGTTTCACGGTGAGAGTCTCTGGGTTACAAATAGCTGCAGTGGATCGTGTATCCTTTTTGGTCCAATGGGCGTCACGAGTTTCGGAGTGGAGGGGCGCAGGGTCCGGGCGCGAGGGCTCAGGACTTGTGCTGGGCCGACACGCCCTTCCAGTAGTCCAGGATGTCGTGCAGATCCTCGTCTTTGGCGAACTGAACCTTTTTGCGCAGGGCGTGTCCGGCTGCCATGAACTCCTCGTCGTCCTTGTGCCGCCGGCGGCTCAGTCTGAGGCGCTCCCAGATGCTCTGGGAGGCCCTGCAGGTGTACTCGGGGCTGGAGGAGTAGCTCAGGTTGTGGTACTGCGGCGACAGCTGCGAGTAGGCCAGGTCGCGGGGCCGCGGCCGGGTCAGCGGCTCCAGGATGGACGCTTTGCGGCCGGCCAGGCCCTCGTGGGGCGGCGGGGGCGCGGGCGCGGGCG
>NW_007726724.1:506507-544089 GCF_000696425.1 Galeopterus variegatus
GGGCTGCTGGCCCTGATGCTGCAGCCCACTCTTGCCGCATAGACCTCACAAGGGTCCCTCTCCCTGCCTTGAGCCCTTTTCCCAGTATTACTGAATAGTTCCAGCCAGAGCCCAGCCCTGGGAATGGGAGCCAGGCTGCATTCACTGCGTTGTGCCCTGGGGCCTGGCAGGGGGCTGGTCACCTCATAGTGCTCCAGAAGCAAACACGGCCCCGGACTTGACACCCTGGAAGGAGGTGGACTCGGACTTGAGCGCGTCTATGCAGTTGTTGATGATCTGGTTGACCTTGTCCACCTCCTTGGCGATGGTGGAGATTTCGGCCACCGAGCTCTGGCTGTCGGGGCCGGGACGGCCCAGCTCGCAGTCCCTGCGTTCTGGCTGCTCCCCGGTGCGCACCTCGATGTAGTTGCCCTTGCTGGCCTTGGGCGTCTCGCTGCTCTCTACCAGCTTGTACTGCTCCACCTCGCTGGCGGCTGCGGGCAGGTAGGGGATGCGGGTCACGGCCTCGGGGCCCAGCAGCGGACCCTGGGACAGCGGGGCCAGGCCGGGCGCCTCCATTTCGGGCCCGTACTTGAGCTCGATGATGGTCTTTTTCAGGCTGCCGGCTGCAGCCGCCGAGACCGCCTTCTTGTGCTTCTCCTCCTGGCGCCTCCGCTTGCGCAGGCAGTAGTAAACGGCACCGAGCACCAGCACCATGCCGAAGAGGCAGCCCAGGATGGTCATGATGTAGTGGGTGGCCGTGGAGGGGCTTGGCACGGGGCCGGGTGGGCTGGGTGGCTTGGGCAGGCAGATGGTGAGGCATGTGTGGTTATGGTGCAGCCCCGAGCTGGTGGACACCACGCAGTAGGTGTAGTTGGTGAGTGTGTACAGGTTGGCCAGGTGGATATCCTCCTGCGGCTTGGTCAGCCTGGAGACGGTGGAAGACTTGCTGTTGTTGAAATGCTCCAATGTGTACATGCGGTTGAAAGGCCTGGGCAGCTGGACCGTGATGGTGGCCGAGTTCTGTGTCAGCTGCTTGACCTTCATGAAGGGACGGGCCTCAGCCTGGGTGGCCAGCGTGGGCAGGGCCACCAGTGGTGTGGTGCCATCACCAGAGAAGCACTCGTCGTCGGCACAGGGCACGTCACTGGGTTCTGGCGGCGGTGCTGACGGTGGCAAGCGACCCGGCTGCAAATGTCCGGGTGCCAGGCGGGGCCCGACCACCTCGGCTGTGTAGGAGTCCTCAGTGCAGACAGACAGCAATTTGCTGAGGATGCTGCGGTGGCCATGGCGACCCTGGCCTAGGAGGAAGTAGCCAGAGTACGTGGGTGGTGACTCACACTGCATGCGGTCGTAGGTCTGTGTGGCGTTGGTGAAGGCTGCCAGCCAGCGCAGGAAGCCCAGCAGCTCGCAGGAGCAGTAGAAGGGGTTGCTGTACAGCTCGCACACGGAGAGCTTGGAGAGGCCGGCGAACGTGCCGCTGTTGAGCTGCTGGATGCGGTTCATGGAAAGGTCGATGTTGACGATGTTGGGGCACTCCCAGAAGGTGCTGGCCATGACCACCTCGATGAGGTTGGCCTGCAGGTACAGGTACTCCAGCTTGCTCAGGCCACGCAGCATGCCCTCTGTGAGGTTGCGCAGCCTGTTGTAGCCGAGCTGCAGCACCTGCAGGTTGAACTGGCCTGAGAAGGCACCGTCCTCGATGTAGCCAATTTCGTTCTTGGTGAGGTTGAGGTACGTGAGGTTGCCGAAGCGGCTCAGCGAGGCATACTGCACGCTGCGGATGCGATTCTCGTTCAGCCGCAGGTCCACGATGGTGTTGTTGATCTGCTGCGGGATGGCCTCATAGGGTGGCTGGTTCTGGCTGCAGATGGCCAGCCATACGAAGCCCTTGTCACCCTCGATCAGCCAGCAGTCGCCACGGGCTAACCCGCCCACGTGCAGCAGGGCAGCAGCTGCCACGCACACCCACAGTGCACCCCACCCATGCCCGGCCATCGGGACCACCCTTGCGGGAGACCCCGCTCAGCCTGCCTGGGGGGACTGGGTGGGGGGCTGGGTGGCGGCCCCCAAAGGGACAGAGGGGCAGGAGGGGGAGGTGCCTGCACTCTCAGGGGCGTCCTGTCCCACACTGCATGGCTGTGCAACACGAGTGCCTCCCTCACGGCCAGCTGCCTCTTGTCTCCCTCCCAAGTCCTGCAGCGGCCGAGACCTCCTTCCCCATGGGCCTGGTATACTGACAGCTCCAGCGGATCTTCCTGTTCTGACGTTCCTGCTGCAAGACAAAAGAGAGGAGAGTGGGTCATGGGATGGCCGGCCATTTCTGCTGGTGCAGTGGTTGAATGTGGCCTGGGTCCCAGCTCAGCTGAGGCCCCTCTGAGCCTCTTCTCTAAAACAGGGTGGTGTGAGGCCCTGAGATAAGATAGGGTAGTAAAGGAAATGCTTAGTCTTCCCATGGTGGGGTGTTGGGAAAATAGAATAATTTAATCAGGCCCCCTCACCTGCCCGTCTGGCTGGGGGTGGTGTGGTGCATTCTTTGTAAATTGTGTGTGTGTGGGGGTGGAATTAGTGCACATGGGTGGCGCCGCACCTTGGCTGGCGTCTACCTCGGGCGTCCACAGTGCGTGCAGCCATGCTTCCTAACCTACAGCTCTGAGGACCTTTTTGCCAGTTACCTAGCTCATAGACCTGTTTGTGAGGGGTCTGGGGACCCAGCCTGGCTTGTGAAGGGTTTATGACCCAGTCTGTGAATGGGCTTGAGGGGTCTGTGAGCTCCAGACCCAGCCCTAACTCGACATGGGGCCTCTTCAAGTCCCTGGCCTCAGTTTCCTCATCTGCAAGGTGGACGCGACACTACTTGCTTGACAGGGCTCAAAGGTATTGTAACCACACAGAAGCAAGACCTGTATAGCCCATTCCAGGCTCAGCACAATCCTGGTCAGTTGAGGAAACTAAGGCCTAGAGATGGAGTAATGGGCTGCTCCTGCCAGGGACTTGTGTAAAAGGCCTCATTCGGCACTGTGCCCTGCTGCCTGGAGAGTTAGGATGTCATTTCTGCTCCCAGGAGGGCCCAGCCATGGTGCCCTCAGAGCTGCCTGCAGGGAGTACCCTTAGCTCCAGCTGAAGTGTCCTCAGCCCCGGCAGAGAATCCCTCTGAGCTCAGGTCCTCTCCAGCTCTCTCAGAGGGAGGCACAGGGAGGCAGCCTGTCCCACCCAGGGCCTCAGGACTGCTAGGTTATGGTCTGAGCTCTCCTGCCGTGTAGTCTGGGCACATCATGCCCCCTCTGGGCCTCAATTTCCCCAAATGAGCCAGCAGGATGGTCTTTGGGGCATCCACCTGGCACCTGAGACTTGGAGCTGTCACAACCCTGCGTTGGTGGAGCCCAGCAGCAAGACCTGGAAGGAAGGTAGCAGCTCGCTCTGCCAGGGGTCCCCGCATTCTGCACATCCTTCCCAGGCTGGGATAAGGACACTTCCGCAGCCCCTGGGGCTCCCTGATACCTCTCCCTCCATCCTCTGGTGTGTGAGAGCATCTTCTTCTCTGTCCCTCAGTCCCACCAGACCTGAGTTTCTCCAGGGCAGGGCTGGGCCCCCTCCCTCTGTCCCCGGATGACTGCTGGGCAAGTATGCCGAGGATATGACCATAGGGAGCCCCCCAGGCAGAGGGGCTGCACAGACAAGGCTGGGGGTACGCCTGGGGAGATGTGGCTGGACCCACCCGGCAGAGATGGAGCCTGCTGAGATCCTGCTCCCCCACGGGGGGCCTCCCCCCCCCAGCCTCCTGCCCCCTCGTGTTTGTCCCACAGGACGAAGAAATGGGTGTGTGTTTGCTTGTTAATATTTGGATTTACAGCCGGCCTCTGTAACCGCTCTGTGGCCTGGCAGGCAGCCAGCTGAGTGTATTTCACTGATATTGACGTTTGCAACTAGTCTGCACTGAGGCGGTTTAAATTAGGAGAAAAAAAATATAATGATGTGAAATGGATTTTGTTCCCTCTTTGGAAACTTCATAAAGCACAATTTTGATCTGGCTCCTGGGAAAAAGTCTATTTCTGATTTAGAGAGAGGGGAGAGACCAGATGGGGTGGGGGCTGCAGAAGGGTCCTGTGGGGTCCCTGGGAGCTGACCAGCACCTGGCCCAGAGTCACCGCGTGACGCCCAGAAATGCCTGGTCCTGCCTGGGCCCAGTCAGAAATGGCTGCAAGGGCAGGCTGGGGCGTGCTTGGGTCTTGCTCCCCAGAAGAGGGAGCCTTTGAGGGGAAGCTGAAGACAATGGGGTCCTGGCATGGTCTGCTTGTGATGTAAAATCCGTAGTCACAGGGGGAGCTCAGCAACGTCTGGGAAGCTCTCTGAGCTCATCCCTGGCACCACTGCATGGTGGTGACCACCTGCCGGACTACGCCCCAGCGGGGACCTCCCTCTCTGCCCACCATGCATGATCCATCCACCCTGCCCAGATAACCTATGCCGAGGCTGTGATTTATGTCACCAGGGACTCTTGGGTACCCACGTCTCAGGCAGAGGTCAGTGGTGGTCAGGGAGGTGCTGAGAAAGCCTGGGGCCGACCCAAGCCTGCTCCTGCCCCCCAGCCTCTAGAAGAAGGTGCCTGGAGCAGCAGGCCGGCGTAGGAAGTGTGGCGCCTCAGCCGTGAGATTGTAATCACCTTTAATCTCTTGCTCAAAATAACCCAAAGTCAAGTTAAGGAGGATTATAGGGCCTAAAGAACCCTTATCACAGGCACCGCTGGAAGGGAGGAGGGGCAGGGCCTCAGGGCTACCTGGTCTGTCCCTGCTCACACTCCCTGGGCCCCATCAGCTTCTGGGCTGTCCCAGGGGCTCTGAGGGCTGGAGGGCTGCATGCACAGGGGGTTGTGTGTACGTGTGTTTGCGTGCATGTATGTTTGTACATGTGTTTTCTTACATGTGGGTCTGTACATACATGTCCACCTACACACATTTGTATACTCAAGTGCCAAGCTCTGCCTGTGTGCATTTGAACAGGTCTGTGTGCATGTCACGTGGGTGGCACCCACGCATCTGGGACTGGGTGTGGGCAGGTGTGGGTGGTGCACACACAGCTCTGAATCCCCTGGGATTCACTCTACATGTTCCACCCACATTCCCGGTATAGAGTGCATGTGGGGAACATGCTCTGTCTAAGTGTGCATCCCCCCACATGACAGTCCAGGAATTTGTGCTACAGGCTCAGCACCTGTGAGCAGTGCTGGAGCATGGTCTTGCCTCCCCCACACACTCTGGAACCTCCTCCATCCGGCTGGGCCAGCCTGCGTGTCGACTTGGCCTCAATGCCAGATCTCCCAGGTGGGGCGTCTACGAGGCCCATGGGGGTGAATCTTGTGGCTGCCCCTTCCCAGTATGGCCAGCAACTCTGCTGGTCAGCAACCCGCCCCCACAACCTCAGCCTTGTAGGGACCCCAAAATTCTCGTTCCACATCTCAGTTTATGATGGGGGAACTGAAGCCTAGAGGACTTGTCCCAGGTCACACAGTGGGTCAGTCCTGGGTCTCCTGTGGTCAGGGGGCTGGGGTGGGGGACAGCCCAAACAGTTGCCTTGAAGGCCTGAAGCCCCCCCAGAGCCTTGGGTACTGAATCAGGTGGGGGACGGGATGCCTCCACATGGGTCTAGGAGCCCATGAGGGCAGAGGCCATGGGCCTTACACAGGAAACAGCTGCCAATGGGGCTGGCGGATCCTCTAGGAAGGTTCTGAACAGACCATATGCACGGCCCCTACAATCCTTCCCTGGGGGGCTCCCCACTTACTTGTTCATTCATTTACTCAGCTCGTTCATTCATTCATCCATTCACTCACCCACTCACTGAATCCTCACCCCACCCACACGTTCCCGCACTGATTCACATCGTTACATTGGGCCCTTCACCCAGTGCTCAGTATCACTCATTAAACGATGGTTTCCAGAACAGGGTGCTGGGCTGGGCTGATGTGCAGGGTGGATCCAGCATGGGGCGCTGCCCTCCTGCACCAGACCAGGCCCCAGCCCCACTCCCCTCCTCAGCCCACCTGCCACCCAGACTCGGGGCCTCGTCCAGTGGAGGTGGCAGGACCTGGGGAGGCATGGAGTCCTCTAGGGAGGTCTACTTCCCACGGTCTGAATCGAGCCCACCTTCCCCTCAACCCACCTGCACCTGCTCCCTGGGGCCCAGGCCTCACGTTTCAGAGAGACACAGAGGCTGCGGCCATCACCAAATGTGCCCTGCCGGGGACCCCCCTGACATCTCCTCCCTGTCTCCTGCATCACTTGATCTCCCTCATCTCTATGACGTCATCCCTCCCGCATCTCTGTGACGTCATCCCTGCCACATATACACGTTCCGCAGGAGGGCGTCCCCCACGGAATGGTGCAACGGTGCAAATATCCCATATCTGTGCTGTTCAACAGGGCAGCCACTGCTCACATGAGGCTACTGAGAGAAATGTGGCTGGTGACTGCTGCATAGTTCTAGAAACTTCCATAAAAAACTAATTTTTTTTTTAAAGTGCCCTCCAGCCTCTGCCCCATCTCTCCCTTCCCTTCATGGCAAATAGTCCTGAAAGGGGCCACCGGTGGTTTCTATCCCACCTCTTCACCTCTTCTTCTCTCAGCCCCTCCCATCCAGCTCCACTCTTGCACCCCCTGAGCCAGCTCCCATCAAGGTCACTGGTGACCTCTGTCCAGCCAGCTCCAAAGGGCGTGCTCCCATTTTTATCTCACTCAGCCTCTCAGCAGCGTTTGGCCCAGGTAACTGCCTGCTCCTTCCTGAGCACTTTATGCTCCGGGGTTCTGAGCCACCGCGCTCTCAACGCCGTGTCTTCTCTCTCACCCCTAACACCCGGTCTAACAGCAGCAGTGTCCACTCCTCCTCCAAATGCATCCGCAATCAGCACTTCACTCCCACTGCAGCCACCCCGGCCCAAGCCACCACCACCTCTAGCTGGGATGATGCCAGTGGCTCTCTCCTGGTCTCCTGTACCCCACAATCCATCCTCTCCACAGCCAGAGGGACCTTTTCTAATTATCAGTGGGGTCCTCCCACTCCCTTGTGTATAACCTGTAATGACATCCAGGCTTACATATGTAGGATGGAGTCCAGCCTCCACCCGTCACCCTGCTCTAAATCTCCACCTGGCACTCCTCTCGCCGCGATGTTCCTCGTTTACTCTCTAATTCATGTTTGGTCTCCTCCTGCTGCCATGAGAGCAGGAGCCATGTGTCCTGGTCACTGCTGTGACATCCCAGGGCCAGATCAGCACCCAGCTCACAGGAGCACTTCAGCTGGGACAGAACAAAAGAGGCAGAAACCTGGCTCAGGGTCAGGGCACGCTGTGCATGGCCGGGACGCCTGAGCAGCCAGTGTTCTCACCTGTCACTTGGGAGTAAAGAGCTTCCTCCCCATGGGGCTTGTGGTTCCTCACAGACACGAGCTTCCATGCACACTCAATCAGGCCCGCGGAGCTGTCCCCCTCAGGAGGGGTACAAAATGCCCTCACTGGGCCACCTCCACACCTTGGCGTCAGCCACACCCCCCCAAGTCCTATCAGGTCTGTAAATCCTAAAACATCCCATGGGGTTAGAAATGCACATCTCTTTGATGTCCTCACTTGGCAAAACACCAATTTGAACATCCAGCTCCTCCCCACCCAGCAGGACGATGCCTCCAAGCGCATGGCATGGGCGGCTGAGTCGGGAAGGCCATGCTACCTTGCACTTCCCAGGTGCTGGGCCTATACCCTGAGGTGGGCATGATGGTGGCCCCACTTCTTAGAGGAAGAAACTGAGGCTGGGCTGGGAGGGGTCTTGAGTCAGGCGGGCTGGACCCCAGGGCCCAGCCTTGCTGCCTTCATCACAAGCAGGACCTGGATTAGACTCCTGTCCCAACCGAACTGGCTGTTTGGCCTCGGTCTCCTCATCTTTAAAGTGGGGTGATTTCCTAAAGGGACAGGCTGCTGGTAAGGGTTTGGGGCCCGATCACCCTTGCCACACCTTTGCCTCAGTCAGCAGGCATGAGCTCTAGGGACAACAGAGGTCTCTGGCCACAGCTAGGGGTGGGCAGAGGACACCTCAGCAAACAGTACACCCCCAGATTCAGGTGGTGCCTAAGAGGCTGGGGCTCATGTGTGCACACCAAGTGCAGCCTTTGTGCAGACCCAGGTGCAGATGTGCCTGCGTGTGCGTGTTCTAATGTGTATCTACGTACACATGCCTGTGTGCATGCTCATGTGGGTGCCCACATGTGTCTCTATGTGCACATTTATGTGTCTGTGTGCACATGTGTCTCCATGACAGCACATCTGGGCGGGCCTAACAGTACCCGTGCATCTGTAGTCACTCAGAGTAGGCTAGCCTGAGGCCACTGGAGACCTGGTGGGAGGGGAGAGGAGAGATGGGAGGGACCAGGAAAGGGGATGACATCCCAGGCCAACAGCATCATGACAGTCGTGACAAACAAATCACTCTCAGAACCATCACGTCATTTAGCCCCACCACCATTACACTTGGTGAGGGGGATGTGGGACATGGGTCATATGTCCTCCATGGTCCAGGTGAGAAGCCCCTTGAGTGAAGGGACTTGCCAAGGACCATCGGCAGATCAGGTGGGACAGGTTCTGGAGCCACTCAGCATTCACTCCACAGCTACCTGTCAAGGGTCTGCTGTGGGCCCAGCAATGAGCGCTGCATGGTGCCCAGGGAGGGGGAGGGTGCACGGAGACTCCAGCCATCCTGGAGGCACCTGGCCCTGCCCTGGCCTGAGGCTCACTGGGCCTCCGTCTTAGTGAGGGAGGGGTAACCAGCATACCCTGTTCACAGGGGACAGAAGTGGACTGCCCGAGAGTAGAGAATGGGGTCAGGTCTTAGAGGCCAGACTCCACTGGAAATGTGCCCAGTGCTGGGCTGGTCTGGAGGATGAGACTTGGGCAGGAACTGTCACTGGCCTCCACAGAAAGGAGTGCTCTGGGGGGACCCAGTTGCTGGCTGTGGGTGAAGAGCTCTGTCCAACAAGCCATGGGAGGTAGGAAGCTCCCCATCACCAGGAGTGTTCAAATGAGAACTGGTAGCTGAGGGCAGCTGCCTGTCCTGGGTGGAGATGGTATAAGCTGCAATGTCACCAATGGAATGAGCTGGCCACTTTAAAAAAAACCTCGCAGGTGGAGGGAACATTCAACAGGACCCCGGGGATGATACAAATTTGACTTTCCTAAAGAAGCACCCAAGTGTGGGGCCAATACCCCACAGAGTATGGAGAACGCTTAGACACAAGCATGAATCACCTGATGCAGATGGCCAAAGGGCCAACTGGTCTACCACCTGCCTTGTGTTCATACCCTAATCCATGTTCCTGTTCTTTCCACTGCAGACAGACTGCCAGGCACGGGGCATTTAGGAACAACTAGGCCCCTGAAGGGCTCATGGGACAGTGGGGAGACCAGCAGGGAAAGAAGAGGCCCAAGCAGAGATAGGGAGGTGCTGTGAGACTGCCTGAAGGGTCCTAACAGATGAGTAGGAGTTTGTTAAGCAAAGGAGAAGGGTGATGGGCATCCGGGTGGAGAGGGTGTGTGCGAGGTGAGAAGGCAGGAAGCGCCGCATTCAGAGAACAGCCCCTGTCCAGGGAGTGTGGGGTGCCCAGGTGGGCAATGCCGGCGGGAGATGGGGCTGTGGGGGTCGCTAGGGCTGGGGAGAGTGCGCCCTGAGTGCCGGGACAGGAGCCTGGACTTGACCTCACCACCTCCGCCCCCTGAGCTTCCCTGATCCAAAGGGACTGAAGGAGCAATGGAGGCATTGTCCCGTGGGACTCGCGCCGGGAGGGACCCTCTCCCCTCTTAATACGGGGCTTGTCAGGAGAATTGGCAACAAGAGAGAGAGTGAGAGGCCAGGGTTCCGAGCCTGAGCCAGAGTCCTGGGTCCTCCCCAATTCCCGACTCCAGGCCTCAGTTTCCCCACCTGTAACATGGGGTGAGTGAAATTGTTGAACGAGGTGCCTCCAAGGTCTCTTTCAATTGTGAGGTGCCCAGGGCCTCGTGTCTCCATGGCTGGAGCCCTCTGATGTCTACTGACCATGCACACGCACACACACACGCACGCACACACACTCTGCCTGCAGTCAGCCCAGGAAATGACGGGGACAGTGTACGTGAGGCTGGCACCAAGTTCCTCCTGTCACGTCAACTCTGCAGCCTGTGTCGCCGCTAATGAAATAAAGAAATATGGTGGTTCCAGGCTTTTAAACTTCTTATGACCGGATTTCATAATCGTGGCAGCCGTGCTGGGATGGGAACACATCTGTCTAAAACTATTGTTCCTCTCCTCGATCATTTAGCCCAGACAAGAGGCCAGGGCTGGTCTGGGGCCAGGGACAGGGCTGGACCAAGGATTTTGCTGATGGAGTGGACTTGCCACCTCTTGGGGGAAATGTGGGCTGAGGGCCAGCTGCATGAGGGAGGCGGGGAGATGGGCGGAAAGTTATAGATCAATAACTTTTCACCGTTCCAATGTTTTGCCAATAGATCATGTTTACTGCTAATGTTTGCCTGCCTCTGCAGCTTGGCTCTCGTCAGAGCCCGTCTCCCTGGGCTCTGCCGCAGAGCCCACGGGGCCTGTGATGGGCATATCAGGGTGGCCAACACCTCGGGGCCACAAGGCCTATTGGCACTGACCTGGACGAGCCAAGAGCAGATAGGGGCCAGCCTGCCCACCTGCTGCATTGAGGGGGCACAGAACCATCTTAGGCCAGGATGTGAATGTTGTCTTTGCCATGTTCTGGCTGTGTGACCTTGGGCAAGTCACATAGCCTGTTTGAGCTTCAGTTTCCTCATTTGTCAAACGGAGATATTGTGGTATCTCCCTCCCAGGGTTACGGTGAGGATGCATGACCCAGTTATTTAAGGCTGCTGGCATGTTGCCTGGGACAAGGGGGTGCCCCATAGACATTCGTTTCCTCCTCCAGCTGCCCCTTGGCCTCAGGTGGATGGGGGAGGGGAGGCAAAGTGCCAGGCACCGTGAGTAGACCAAGCAGGCACGCTGCATGCAAGTTGTGGGTTTGACTGCAGCACAGCCACAGGCCCTGGTGCCCACTCAGGGGAGGCCCAGTGAGGGCTCTGCCCAGCTCGGGAAGCTCCCTCTACCCACCCAGGACCTGCCCACCCTTCTGACCCCTGCTCCCTCCCTACTGTGCGAGGGAGACCAGCTCGGGCTCCAGGTAGGGCCAGCCAGTCCAGTAGTGCTGGCTCAGCAGGGCTGGCTCCTCGGGACTTGGCCACAGGGTCAGGTCTGGCAAGCCCCTGACCTCAGCTGGCCCTGGACTTGTCCTCCAGGAGGCCAGGTGGGATGGGGGAGGGTAGGAGGAGGGAACCCTGCCTGCACCACACTTTTTCGCCTCACAAGGATTCAGAGGTCAACAGTGGAAGGACTCATGGGAAGGGTGCCTGATGACCTTGCCATGTGACCTTGGGTGGTCCATGTGAACCCTGTAAGCCTCAGAGGCCTCACCCTGCCCACCACCAGCAGGAACACTTAGTAAGTGTGCAAACAGAGGAAACCTCTTATTTCCTCCACAACACATGTGTACTGAGTGCCTCCTATGTACTGAGCCCCTCCCAGTGTCCAAGAAGGCAGGTATCAGGGTTGCTCCAATTAAAAGAAAAGATGGGGAAACGGAGGCTCAAAGGGAGAAGTCCCCCCAGAAAATCAAGACTTTGAGGTCCGTGGAACAAGGCAACAGAATCCATTGCAGCTTGTTAAAAATGCAGATTCCTCTCCACCCCAGGATTTCCAGAGGTGGGCCCTGGATCTGGAACCCACGGCTGTTTGAGGCAGTCCCCCACACCCTGCCACCAAGGTCCTGGCCCCTGGAAGGTGGGGAGGGGGCTACCTCGTCCCCTATCCCTCCCCTATCACTCTGGCTGTGGAGGGCTCTGGGCTGCAGCTGGGGACCTGAGTCCTGCCTCC
The DNA here is from genome assembly GCF_000696425.1 of Galeopterus variegatus. Classification (NCBI taxonomy): domain Eukaryota; kingdom Metazoa; phylum Chordata; class Mammalia; order Dermoptera; family Cynocephalidae; genus Galeopterus; species Galeopterus variegatus. The sequence continues at coordinate 518,447 of NW_007726724.1, forward strand.
TGGGACGATGCCAGGCTCGCTCCATCCCTCCTCCCTCAGGCCCCGCAGCTCCAGGCTGCTCTGGAGTTAATTAGGGACCCAAACATTTAATGGTCTGTTAGGCTTCCACCGGGCATCTTTTTAAATTAAAAAACATGATGTATTGCGCCGTTGGAGGGAGAAATCACTTTGCAATGGTTCCCTGCTCAGGCGCTGGCAGGGATGTGGGGATGAAGGTGGCTGGCTGGCCCCTGGAGATGAGGGATGACGTGTGGCCCTCTCCAGGAACACTGGTCCACCCCTGCCATCAGGAAGCACATCACTTAAGCACTTAAGCCAGGCAAGGGTCTAAGTGTCCAAAGGATGCCTGGCACTTCTCCCATTACACCCTCATAACCCTGGCAGCCGGGAAGTTCTATCTTTAGTCTGACCTGAATCTTTCCAGTTGTTTTGAGGGATGGCTGGTTTGAGACTGAAGGCAGAAATTTGCTGGTTCTTCTCTTCCTAGTAATACTCTGACCTCCAAGAGCCCCTGTTCTCTGGGGAGCCCTTTCTGATTATCACAAGCTTGGGGATTCTGTCCCTATGCTGAGCTCTGATCCCAGCCTGGCAGGAGGACAGGACCTCATCGTACAACATCGGAAAGGCCCTTTGGGGATGCTGAGGCCCAGCTTCCTCTCTACCCCAGGCCTGGGCGCACGGATGCGGTGACTGTTTCTAAGCCTGTCACCGGGTTAAGCCTTTGCACACACAGGTCCCGCCTCACATCACCATTATCAGTGCATATTTCCTGGCTGCTATCAACTGTACTAAAGATTTGGGGCATGGTTTTTGGGCAGAAGTTACAAATGAGCAATTAGCCCTCAAATGTTAAATTAATAAGGGGAATAAAATACCAAGTAAAGTCCAGCATAAGAGGTATCAGCGATGGAAAATGGGCTGGGACGGAGCCAGGACTCATCCGCCGGACCTGGCCAGCTGTGCTGAGGGATGTGCCTATGTGGCTGCTTTGCTGGAAACCGCACAGCTCCGGTGAGGGTAGGAAGGCGAAGACCAGGCAGGGGATACCCCAGCGCAGTTCTCCCAGCGACTGGGCATTTCCACACTCAGAAATTGGGCTCTCTCCTATTTGTTACCAGAGTTCTGTCATGACACCAGGGGGTCTGACAATACACCACAGGGCGATTACCTTCCTACCACCCAAGGCTCCTTAAACTTCTAGGTAACTGGGAGAGTAATTGCTATTCCCACCCCACCAGTGCCCAAGAGGCCCCATCCCTCCAGGAGGCTCCCTCCGGCCACTAGTCCTCTCTCACCTGGCCACACAATTTTGATACCCTCCATGGCCACCTGTTGGGAGCTGCTGCATCCCTGGGACTGTGTTTCAGCTGCTAAAGAACCTCACCTAGGTCCGGCTGAGTCGTGAGAACACAAACACGGTATTGTGTGACCTCATCACACAGCCTTTTACTGAGCGTCTGTGCAGTGCCTGTCCCCAGCGTGGCCTGAGCACACCTCTTGACTTGTGTGTCATCAGATCCACAGGGTATTCGTCCCCCTACGCAGTTTCCATTGCTTTGCGGCTCGGAGTACTGCGTGCCATCCTGAGATACATTCGTCTCTACCTGCTAACATCACCACGGTTTGAATTCTCATATTCAAATACACCTGGAAAGTACTTCTCTGGTATAAAGAAAGATCAAACTTTCCTTCCTCCCTCCCCCAAATTGTCCTGACACTGGGTATTGAATAATCTATTCCCTCTGGTTGACTTGTGATGCTCTGGAGGGGGCTCCAGCCTCTCCTCCTCCCCTCCTCAACCCCACGTGGCTCCCCAGTGCCCTTCAGAGAGTCCACATGTTTTAAACAGGCCAACCAGGCCTTGATGATGGGCCTGGCTGGTCTCTAATCCCTCACTTTGGCTATGATCAACCTGGGTTTCTTGCATTTTTGCTAAGATGCCATTTCCTCCGCCTGGAACACTATCCCCTTCCATCACCCCAACCGTTCCCCAGCTAAGTGTTCTTCTCTGTTCAGACTCCAGATTGGAGCTGGGTTCTCCCCTCTGTAATCTCAAAGCTGCCTATACTCGCTCCACTATGACCCCATACTACAAAAATCTGAGTCCTGCCTCTCTGCATCGAGAGTCTACGTCCTAGACTGAAAGCTCTTGGCAAGCAGGGCTGAATCTGCCCTTCCTTTTCTAGGCACAGAGTAGGAAACACACGTTAAATTCATTGATGAAAACATTAAATCCCTAATCACCCATAGAGAAGGGCAACCATATGTCATGGTTTTCTTGGGAAGGTCCTCATTTACACTTCTCGTCCCAGTTTGAGCAGTAATAGCTGTATGGTGACGCCGTCGTGAGGCCTCTGTGTGGGACTGTCTCTTCTGTTCTGCCAACCAATCCTCGCTCCCTTCTCGCACCAGCACGGCTCCGTTGCAATCCCTGTAACTCTAGGAGAAGCTTCCACGTTGAGTAGGACAGATATCCTTTGTCATTCTTCTTTGTCTGCATTTTCTGGATTTCTTCCCTCTTTTCGTTTGAATATTCGTTCAGATGAACTTGTAGAATGATTGTGTCTCGCTCTTCAAAACTCGCCACCAAGGGCCAGCCTGGTGGTGCACTGGAGAGTGCGCCGCTTGGGAGTGCGGCGGCGCTCCCGCGGAGGGTTCAGATCCCATGTGGAGACCGGTTCCCGCTCACTGGCTGAGGATTGCGATCCCGTTACCGGTCAGTAAAAAAAAGACAAAAAGGAAAAAACAAAAAACAAAAAAAAAACTCGCCACCAAGGTGCTGATGGGATTGCATGACACCTACAAATTAATCCCGGGATAACTTTCAGGGACTAGCCCGACGCGGCACGTGTCACTATTCTTGTTTCTTTTCATCTCTCAGGAAAACTATTTGATAGAGTTCTTCATAATGATCCTAAATTTTTCTTATATATTTATTCCTGGGAATTCCGGGGGGTTTTTTGGGTGGTGGTTTTATTGTCGCCACTGTGAGTGGGGACGATTTATTTCATGATGGGTCCCTACTAGTTGTCAGGACAGATGAAAATGATCGATTTGAGTATGTTTGTTTTATATCCAGCCCAGCTCCTTCATATTAAATTACTTTTTCAGTGGGTTCTCTTGGGTTTCTAAGGTCTTGAATCATATTGTCTGCAAACAATTACAATTCTCTCCTCTAGATATCACATTTAATTCTGATTCATGTCTTATTGCTACATCCAGAATCTCTGAACAATGATAAAAGCACTGTTGTTTTCTTAATAAAAATTTTTGAATGGAAATCGTTAAAAATCTCATCATTTAGAATGACACTGGCTGTTGAATTCAGACACAGATTCTTTGCTGTGATCAAAAAAAATGTAGCTTTCCAGTTCTACTTTTAGCAGTTACTTCAACATCAGAAATTGGCATTGGATTTTGTCAAACGCCTTTCATCATTTATTAACATGGCATTATGGCTGACCTGCAGATATTATGTATTATATTAATAGATTTCTCTAATATTAAGCCATCTTCGAATTCTTTGTATAAATCCTACATAATCATGGCAGATTATCTCTCTAATATTCTGTGGAATTGGATTTGTTCATGTCTTTTTGAGGAGTTTTGATGCAATATTCACGGGTGAGATCAATGTGGGGTTTCATTTCCTGACCCTTGTCTTTGCTGGTTTGGGGTCTGGGGCCATCTCTCTTCCTCCTCCAGATGGTGGCTACCAGCTCATCCAAGCAATGCTTCTGATGGAGGTCCCCTGGTTCCATGGGCTCGGGGCCTCTCCTCAATGGATGTGCCTGGAAAGCCATGTAGGCAAACACCATGAACCACTCTGTAAGGTGAATGATCATTTTCCCAAGGGAAACGTCACCCCTGATTTGTCTTTTGTACATTCCAGATCTTCACGATTCAGGGTTGGTTCAAAGGGGGGTAAACAGCAGAGCAGTCTCCTTTGGGAAAGCTTACAACAGCTCAGGAGGCATCTTATTTGGATTCCAAGTTTGTGTCTAGGAGGGGCTGGGTGAGCCCCAGGGTGGGGCTGCCGAGGGCCTTGGACGGAGACTCCAGCTTCCTGCCGGTGAGGTTAGGACTGTGAGACACCTCATGACCGCCCCACCCGGCCAGGGCCTGCTGATCCGCATCTGGGTCATCCAGAGGTGGAAAGATGGACATTGCAATAGGCACTTGGCAGGGGAGGCACAGAAAATACAAAATGAGTAAAAGATGCAGCCTCAGCCCCATCAAGACATCATTTCTCAGGGGAAAAGCAACTCACAAAGGAAGTGAAGAGGCTGAGGAAAGGCTACTACAGCAGCTCCTGTTTGAGACAAGATACTGCAACTTCACCTCCCACTGCTCATCTGCAGTGAGACCTTGGCACACACCTTCCCCACCACCACCACCATGAGGCAGGGTCTATCTCAGCACCCTTGAATCTGGGCTGGCCTGAGACTGCCTAGATGGCTGGAACTGGCAGAAGCAAAGCTGCGTTTGTCCTGGGCACAGCCCATAGGTAGGCCAGCAGTTCTGCCTCATGTCTTGGAAGCAGCTGCTGCATAAGAAAAGTGAGTTTCCCAACACCCTGCTGTAGGAATCTCAAGCCATGTAGCATGACCTGGGAGACATGACGCCATCTAGAAAGAGAGGCCCAGGGGGCCCACAGTGCCAGCTTGGGAGTGAAGGATCTGTGGCTGAGCAGAGGAGAACCGCCTGGCTGAGCCCTTCCTGAGTACCTGAACACAAAACAATGAGCAGAAGACTGGGCCTGGGGCAGCCTGTCACGCAGCAGTAGGCAATTGACACATGGTGAACCCTGAGTGACAGCAAGCAGGCTGAGTGAGCCCCATTCCTACTCTGTGCCTCACCTTCCCGTCTGTTGCCAGGGACTGGGCTGCTGGCCCTAATAATCCATGGAGAGGGTCTGTGCATGCTACTGGTGGTGAGGCTGTGAGCTCGGTGAGGCTGTGAGCTCAGTGAGGGGCTCTGTGTGGTGTGGGGGTCAGGGAGGGCTGGTCAACACCAGCTTTGCAGGGCAGGAGCTGAGAAGAGTTGGGCTTTGAGCTGCATTTGCCACCTGACCTGCCACTTGCCAGCTGGGAATTTTGTGGAACTTTCTTAACTTCTCTGAGCTTCAGCCTGCTTTTCTGAGAAATAGAGCTATTGACAACCACTACAAAGGCCGTCATAAGAGTGAGACATGATGGTGTTTGTGAGCATGACTGGCACACAGAAAGAGCCCTGTGTGCATGCGAATTCCCACTTCCTCCCCCCACAGGAGCTGGGACTTGGGGTGGGAATGGATCCTTGCACTCAGCTCCCAATGCCAGCAAAACACGCAGTCCTTCTCGGCCTCTGTTTTCTCTCTTCTGAAAAATGGGAATAATTGCATTACCTGTTTGGTTCCCCAAGGGCGTTACATGAGAAGATGTACGTGCCGTGTCTTGCCCAGGGCATGTAAGCATTCAATGGGCTATTTGCGGTTCTTGTGGTGAGGATTTGGGTGGACAGAGAAAAAGGTGGGAGTTTGAACAAAGTCCAGGAGGTGCCACTGGACCAAGGAAGCCCAGGAGCTGGGGCGGCAGCTTTCTTGGGGGGAATGCAGCCTGGACTCAGGCAGAGGAGGGCCTGGAGTGCCCGCCTGGCAGCTGCCCCTCTGCCCACCCAGGCCAGCTCTGTAAACCCTCCTCATCTCTTAGACTCTATAAAAAATCAATCTGATAACACAGCAAACATTAATTATGGCTGAAAGGCCGCAGAATGGGATTGATCTAGAAGAGGCTGCTGCTTCTCCTTAGTCACTGAGCCACCTTGGGAGGGGGCTGGCAGGGGCTGGGCTTCCTCGCCAGGTGGCTAGAGTGGAGGGGAGTGAGCAGGGGCCATTCCCAGGGCCATGGAGCAGACCAAACGCGGAGCAGCCAGAGGGGCAGGGACCTCCATTCTTACCACCATTTGGTGCTGTGAGGGCAGACTGTGCCCCCAACATGGGGCTGGGGAGGCAGAAAGTGGGGTCTTCTGGGCAGGGCAGGCAGGCCTGGGGTCCGGGTCCAGCCTTGCCACTCGCCAGTTCTGTGGCCCAAATAAGGAGCATGCAAAAAGGTGTGCCTTGTCCTGACGGTCAAGGCTGGGGAGGACTCAGGCAAACTCTGGACCTCTGGCTGTCTCAAATCCTCCCCTGCACGCGGGGTGAAGAGAAGTCCCCTTCCAGAGGTGCTCACAAGCCCAGTGGGTTGGGAATAAAGACTAGCGGGCAAGGCCGGAGCCTCCAGGAAGACGGAATCAGGGAAGGGAGTGGGGTCGGCAGTTGAATGGGGAAATGAACAGAAGCCCCATCGGGCTGGGGAGGGAGCCATTGGGTGACCCCCCGCGGCAGCCCAGGACCATCTCTAGAGGTCCCTTGGCCCCTGCTGAAGGTCTCAGGACTTAGTTCTCCTCCCCACCCCTCTCGTGGGAGAGCACAGGGGGCATTTGGCCCCAGTTACTCAGCCCCTGGAAACATCTGAGCCTACAGAGACGCCCCCCCAGCACTAGCTGCCCGAGGGGGGAGGAGTAGGTTGCTTGATGGGGTGACCTTGCTGGAGGCTCTGGGGCTCACAGCCTCCGCTGCCGTCCTGAAACCTTAGGCTGCAACCCTCTTCCCGTACTCATTCATTCCTTCACCCTCTCATTCCTTCGCCCACTCCGCATTTATTGTCCACTATGGACACGTGCCTGTGGGTGGGCGTGGGGGGCTGTTCCACCAGATGGACAGGACAAGTTGCCGTCTTCCTGGATCAGAGTCTCAGGAGAGGATGGGAGCCATGGGATCCCACAGCCCTAACCTGATGTTGGACCTCGATTCTGTCACTTGCTGCTGTGTGCCCCAGGCAAGTGGCTCACCCACTCTGAGCTTCAGTCTCCTCATCTGTAAAATGACCCTGGGAGGACTAAATAAAATGACACATGGGCGCTGGCCAGTTAGGTCAGTTGGTTAGAGCACAGCATTGCTCTAACCCAAAGTCATGGGTTTGGATCCCCATACTGGCCAGTCACCAAAAAACAAAAAACAAAAAAAAGGCAAATGGGAAGACCGACCACAGTCCCTGTCTCAACAGATGTGGGTCATCCATGGAGAACTAGCAACGTGTTATAAGACGGTGCAGACGTGTCCTGGGCCCAAGGGTCCTCCAGGCTGCAGGGGAGGGTTCCTGAAGGCGTCGCTGTGGATGGGTGTGGGTAGGACTCGTGCCCTGTCTGAGGCCTGGACCTCCAGGCTGTCCTCTCTTCTTGGTGTGAGACACACTTGCTGTACCCCTGGCTATCAGCTCCCACCTACTCACTTGGAGACTCCGGGGCCTCCCTGGACAGTCCCTGGGCTAGGAGCAATTGGCTACATCCCCCTGGAGGCAGGGTCACCTCTGCAGGAGCCCCTAAATCCTGAGATCCAGAGGCCCTGGAGGCCATCGACGTGAGGCCTTGGGAGAGCACCGGTGGGGCTGCCTTGGGGAGGGGACCAGAGCTGCGTGTGGCTGTGCGCGCCTGCAGCTTATGTCTGAGCGAGGAACATCAGCGTGGTCCATATGCCGGCTGTTATAAATAGATCTTCTCATTTGGGCTTCAAAAGGCCAAGGTGAGTGAAAACTGGGAGGGTTTGGAGAAGCAATGAGGTGGGCAGGGGGCTGGGCGCCATCTGGTTGAGGCAGGAGGCATCATCCAGAAACCGTCAGTGCTCTGCAATCCCCATCTGAGCACATGGCGGGGACAGAGCCTGAGTGGGGTGGCCATAGTGTGGGAGGGGGGTCAGGCCCATGGCAGGAATGGGGACCCAGGAGCCCAGAGTTTTGCAGCCTGAGACCTGCTGGGACCTGGGAGGGAATCGTGTGTGTGTGTGTGTGTGTGTGTGTGTGTGTGTTATTTATGTGAGCATGTGTGTGTGCACAAGTGAGTTTGTGTGAATGTGAGTGTATCCCCAACCTCTGGCCCCTCCCCAGCCCTTACTCCACACGGGCACACACACACAGACTCGTACACGCACACATGCGTCGCACATACGAGTGTCTAATTACTGCTTCACAGCAGGCAGGCGTCCGACAGCCGGAGCAGCTGGAGGACATTCCATTTTCAGTGTAGTTGACAACGCTGGAAACCACCCAACTGGGGTGCGAGCGCGGCTCCCTTTAGGATCACACTCTCATCGCTGACTTAGTCAATGAGACCGCGGCCGGTCGGAAGGGGAGGCTGTGTTTTGGTTCGCACCCACCGCTCTCCTGCTCTCCTCCCCCGCTCCCCGGGTCCCTGCCTGCCTGTCATCTGTCTGGGGCTGCACCAAGCTCACGGACACGCACGCCTGTCACTGTCTCGCCTGCAGCGCTGGGTGTGAGCATGACGTCCTCCCTGCCCAGTCCTGCTCTCATCTCTCCTTTGCTCAGTGCCAGGCCCTGTGCCAGCCACCAGGACCCCCAGGGTCAGCTGCTGGGGGAATTTCAGGCCAGGCAGTCTCCCTCTGGGAGTCACCAGCCCCGTTCCCTGGGCTCATCCTTGCTCTGCTGCCAGCCAAGCTGCCTGTGCCCCATGAAGTGTTGGGGTGCCAAGGGCACCTGCCCCCCACCCCCAATCCTGGCTAAGTGGTGGGACCAGTGTTCAAGCTCAGGCAGCCTGGCCCTACAGCCCCTGTGAGTTACCATCCATCATGTGGCCTAGCGCTCATCATGGGCATGTTCCAAGGTGAATAAGTGGTCCCAATGGGGGAAAAAGTGGGAAGAAATGGGGTGTTTGACTGAGGGAAGGGGCCTCGGGTACACCGGTACCTGCAGAGCATGTATACGGCACAGGGATCCCGCAGGCTGTGGGTGGACAGTGTGTGGCTGGCCTTCATCCTTCCAGAGAATTCTTCATGCTTGCTAAGGAGAGTGGAAGCCAGCACACCGTGCTGGAAACAATTAGGCAAAATGTCACCCGGTAAAGACGCACGGAGCCCGCGAGCCAAAATCCCGTCCTGCATACATTCCTGGAGAAGCTGTGAGAGGTGTCCAAGGACGTTCACAACAGCACTGTTTATAATGGTGAGAGAGTGGACGCTGGATGTCCACCAGAGGCTGGATTAAAGCCTCATGGGGCACGTGCAGTGAGAAAGGACGAACCATCCAGCCATGCGCACGACATGCGTGTGGCTCATGAACGTGCCGCCCCGCCGTGAAACCAGCTGTCCAAAATACCCGCTGCGTTGTCCCCGATCTAAAGCTCTAGGCCATACGAACAGTATATGATGTACGGGTTCATACAAATACAGTAAGAGTATTAAAAAGTGTGAGAATAATTATCACAAAATGAGGAAGGGCTTGCCTTGGGTGGGGGGTGGCAGCAAAACGAAAAAGTTCTGGAGAAGCGCTTCACAGCAACGCAAATATACCTAACACGACCGAACTGTGCACTTCATGGTGAAGACGGTAAATTTTATGTTATGCGTATTTTACCACAATTAAAAATTTAAGAAAAGAAAGAGGGGTGATAGGATGTGTGGGGGGGTGGTTACACAGAAGATTCTAGTGCATGGAGGATGAGTTTTCAGCTGGTGGGGGGAGCATTTAGGTATTCATTGTATTATTCCTTATACCTTTGGTCATATTAAATATTTTATAATTAGTGAAATATTTATTAGGGATTTCTTAAATATTTGAGATGGCTTTAATATTTTATAATAAATTTTAAAATGTTTTGAAAAGGAATGAGCTGCCGCGTAAGAGTGAGCTCCCCATCGACGGAGGTGGACAAGGAGAGAGCACGTCAGAAGGGGCGTGTAAGCACCGGGGGGGGACTGAAAAGGGGGTTCCTAAATGGAGGTCACTGTCTGATTACTTGTAAGCTTCTAAAAAACTCTGGGGTCCTGATTTAGTAGGTCTAGGGTAGGGCCCAGGCTTGTGTATTTGTTTGACATGCCCACTACCCCAGTCTGGGCTCCTTTCTGGTCTATGCACGTTTTCTCTAGCCCTGAAGACCAGAACCAGCCTGTGTGAGCTTCTGACCACCTCAGCCAACCCCAGGGCTGGGGCAAAAGGTTGCCCATTTCATACCCTTTGCAATAAAGGATGGGATGGATCAGCTGCAGAACTTTGCTTCCTACAGTAGCGAGCCAAGGGCCTTTGACAGTGGGTATAAGCAAAGGCTCCCATTGCACAGATGGAAAAATCAAGGACCAGAGAGGGAAAGGGACAGCTCCGAATCACAGGGGAGTCCGGGGCAGAGGGATACTTGAGCTCAGGCCTTCTCATTCCCTTTCCAGGGTTTCCCTACATCATGGGCAGAAACAATGACCAACTTCACAAACTTCTGGACGACAGATGGTGACCGTTGGTGTTTGGGACGGTTCCTCTGTCAGAATGCCCTTTCAGACCCTGACTCTCTCCAGCCAGGCCTGGCTTCTGCTGGGCACTGAGGAAATGTCTGATGGACTGAGTTTGGCAGGCTTGGCAGGTGCATAGCTTGGTGCCCTGCAAATGGGTCCCGTGACAGGCTCATGGCTCCCTTTCTCCATCCAGTTGACAAGGTTTAAAGCCTACGATGTTCCAGGCACCAAGCTAAGGCGAGGCACGGGGCAAACAGAGCTGAGCTATATAGCGATGTCCCTGCCCTTGCTGTGTGTGCCTTCCAGTGTGTCAAGAGTCAGGAGAACCCCCCAGCTGGCCTCTGCCCTCTAGGGGCTTGCACTCACAGACTTAGGCCCAGAGAAGGAAAGGGATTCTCTCCAAGTCACACAGCAAGGTTATGGTAGGACCAGCACGAGGGCCTGGTTTTCCTGACCCTTCTGCAGGAGTTGACTCCTCTGTACTTCCTGATGATATCGAGCCTGGCTGGTGGCCAGGAGGAGGCTGAGTGAGTGGTTAGCCCTATAGCCAACTCCCCTTGGCCCTCCCTCCCCAGTACCCAATGCGGGGCTCTGGAGCCCAGTGTTTGGCAGCCTGGGCTCTGCAGAGAGATAGTCTGATTTGCCACTTACCAGATGAGGGCCTTGGGCAAGTCGTTAAATCTCTGTGCCTCTGCTTCCTCATAGGAAAGCCAGCAGCCACCTCGCAGGGTTAAGAGAATTAGTTACAGTAACGCCAGCTAACTTTATCAAATGTTTAATTTTGCAAGTGCTGACACATCTTTATTTAAACATGCTATTAAACACACAGCAACACTAAGAAGTAGAGAATTGTATGATCATTCTCATTTTATAGAAGAGGAAACAAGGCACAGGGAGAGCAGGGACATGTTGTAAGAGGCAGAGCGGGGCCTGGGACCCACGCACAGTGGGGGTGGGGCTGCCCTCTGGACCACAAGGCTGCACGGTCATCTGAGCATGCAAGATCTGAGTTTGCATTAATCTTAGGCATTTAGTAGTTGTTACTTTTGCAAATCATAAAATGACATTCTACATTACATAGTAAAAATTAGTAGCTGACACTGAAAGAGAGGCCCAAGTAGCAAGATGGGGGAGTGAGGCTCGGGGGAGGAGGGGATCCAGCCACAAGAACGGGAGAGGTGCTTTCAGGGGCTGAGATGCCCTGGAACAGGAAGGAACCTTTAAGGAGCTCAGAAAAGCAGTCACAACCTGCCATTATTCTTGGTACACAATGCTGATGCAAAGAGCCATCTGGTCTACCACCTGCCCAGTTAGATAGAGCTGGGTTATTGAAGAAGCTTCCCATTCATTCATGCCACAAAAACCCGAGCACTAGTTCTCTGGCACACAGCCTCAGGGTGTTCTCTGCTGTGCTTGGCTGGAGGCTGGCGGGGTCCCCCTTCCTGAAGCTGGCTGGGGTATGCACCTCCCAGCAGGCATGGGCTGGGGGACTTGAGGTCACTGGAAGGCCTCTGGGGAAATCAAAGCTGGGCACAGGAAGCCTGTGGCCAAAGTTGGAGACTGTGGCCCCCCTGGCTGGCCCCACCTTCCTCTTCCCAACAGGAGCATGAGCAGAAGTCCCAGGTTCTGTCCAGCCTGGGCCTGGGTACAAGGATACTGGCTTCCCTAAGGCAGGGAAAATGGGTGGGGGTGGGGTTTAAAAGGACATATGTCTGCCTGGGACAGCTCCAGCAGCATCAGGCGCACAGGGGGAAATGCCGTCAGCCGAGTCTACTTCTGGGCTGAGAGAGAGGAGCCCAGGACGTGGAGCATGGGGTGGCCAGGGCTGGGTTTGCAGAGGGGAAGGGGATGGAGGCCCCTTCCTCCCAGCGGTCCGCTCCTGCCTGGGTCACAGTGCTCAGAACCCCACCATCTGAGGTGATTCCTCAGGGCCCTGTTGTGTCTTTGGTTTTCAGAAAGACTCCAAAGATCTGCCTACAGATCTGGGAAGGAAAACTTCCTCATGAGCTAGAGACAGTAGCCCTGTCTAAACATGCTTCTCCTGTTGGCCATGCTGCGGGTTGAGTGAGGACAGGTGCTGTAGGAGCTGGAGGGGCTTGGGGAAGGAGCCATCTCTAAGAAACGGGCATCTTCATGGATGGGTGTCTCCGGAGGAGCCTGGCTGAGGAAGCAGGGACAGGAGAGGGGCTGCCTAACCCAGACCTGGCCCCGTTGGTGGGGAAGGTAGCCCCTGGGGTGTGGAGAGGAGCAGAGCAGGTTCAGCTTGCTGACTCTGTGCAGGTGGTCCGGGCCCTGGACAGCTCCGGACTGGCCCTAGACTCTCTTGGAGGCAAAAGACGGGAAGCCCAAGCTCCCAGCCTCCGGGCATCCCATCCTCGGAATCTCTGAAATGCACGCTCAGAGGAGGTGGGATGCTCAGGAAAAGAAATGAGGGCAGCCGGCCAAGACCCTTCTGTCAAGGGTAGATGTCACAGCGATCAGAGCTGAAGTCTACAAACCCATGAGACAGAGGAGAATCCTCACTAAGAGGGCCAGGGAGGGAGGCCTTTCTAGAGTCCCAGTGTGGCTCTGTCACTCCCTTCAGTGTGGCCTGGGGCCTCAGCTTCCCCAACCAGAGCATGGACAAAATGGTCTCTAGATAGGGTGACCACACATCCTAGTTTTTCCTGTTGTTTCAGTGTAATTATTAATGCTATTTTTTTTTTTTTAAATTCTCAGAAGTGTTCTTGTTTGGACACTAAATTACGTAGTCACCCTCTCTCTAGGGGCCCTTTCCATTCAAATGTGCTGATGATCTCTTGCTTCGTAACTCTTAAAAGGGCAGGCTTTCTAATGGGACCAAGGTGGGGCCCTGTAAATGGGCCAGTCTCCCCCAGCCCCATTTCTCATTCACCAGCCAGGCCCGCTGGGGGTGCCCCCACATTCCCTTCATCCCACAAGGTCCTGAGGCCCCAGGATCTCTGAGTAGAATGTGTGGCCAAGACCTCTCACTGGTCACGTTTCTATTCTCCTCTTCTTCCTTTATTACTTAAACTCCAAAGTTTAAGCCAGACCCACCTAAAAACTACACTTTCTACTGCCCTTGCAGCTAGGCATGACCTATGACCAAATTCCAGCCAGTGGGATGTGGGTAGAGTTGAAATTCCACTGTGAATCGCTTCCTTAAAAGGAATGGGCATGCGTGCTCCTTGCCCAGGTGGGATATAGATGTGATGGTGGGAGCTGGGGCAGCCACTTTGGTCCCAGATGTAGAAGCCACAGATGATGGTGACAGAGCTGCCCTACAAGACCCGGGCCACTGACCTCTGGGCTCTTTTGTGAACAAGAGATAAACTTTTAACTATTTAAACTACCATATTTTTGGAGGACTTTGTTTCAACAGCCTGTTCTAACTAATACAGATGAGAGGCTTCTTCCTCAGGGGAACAGATTACTAGGGAGGGGACTCAGCAAGATCTGGAAATACTCTGGGGGGTTGCAGAAGGGAGAAGAAGCAGGAATATAACACCCCCAAGCTTGTCCAGGCCATGCCCAACCTTCCTCTTCCCACCCTCCCCCCATGGCCCCACCCTGGCTGCCCCTATGCTCTGCACACACTGCACTCTACAGAGACGACACTGTTTCTCACCCCTAGAAAGTCCCCCTCTTTGCTCTTCCAAGTCCTGCCTGCCCTTCCCTCCTGGAAGCCTGCTCTGACCCGTCTGTTTCCCTGAGTTCTACATGCACACACAGTTCTTGTCTGTGAGGGTCAGGGTTACGAGAGCCATATCCCAGCCAGGCCCAGGCTCCCAGGGCAGGGCTGGGTCTCCAGCTCCCCTGCACCCTCCTCTGAGCTGAGCACACAGTGGGATCTCAGCACATGGTTGCAGACAGAGCGTGAGGCCCGCCTCCACCCACCCCTCCCCGGGCATCTCAGAGTCTCAGCAACAGCTGAGCAAGCCTGAAACGACGGCCTGCAAGGGTGCTCATGGCATTTCAGGGCCAAGCTACAAGCAGCCAGGCTGGGGACATTCCAGCACCTGGAGCAGCCTGGGCTAGGTCAAGCAGCGAGCCCCTCACAGGCTGCTTGGAGTGCCTGTGATCTCCATGCAGAGAGCAGCAAGGCTGCAAGATAGGAGAGCGTGAGTCGATCCCCTGGGTTTGGGCTCCGGGCTGATGCCCAGCCTCTCCTTGCCTCTATTTCCTGGTACAACAGCATCGATGAGGCCCACCACTCAGGGTTGTGGTGATTCTATGAGCTTGGACATGGAAAAGGCCTGCACACAGTAGGTGCTCAGTAAATGCATCCTTGTCACTTTTCTCCACCCCCTCTGTGCCTCCCTGTCTCCCTCCCTTCCTCCTGCACTTCTGGCAGGGAAGCAGCTCCCTGAGCTCTGGGCCATGTCTCTCCATATCAAATCATTACTATGGAAAAACAACAACCCTGTCTGCTAATTTCCCTCTGGCTCCTGTGGCCCATGCCTGCTGCCTTCTCCCCAGCCCACTCCAGATCCTGCGCTTCTCCCTAATTCCCCCTCCTCTCCCATCACCCCCACGGCTGCCATCAAGCCCAGCCTTGGCATGGCCTCCCCTCCACAGGCCCTTTGCTCCCCCCCACGCTCCCTGACCCACTTTGGCTGCTGGATTCACAGTTCACCGGGTGGGGCTGGGGGAGTGAGGCGCAGCCTTGGCTGTGAGTCACTGAGGCTGAGCATGAGGAGGGGGAAGGAAGTGTGACAACACACACATGGCCCCGTGGGGTCACGTGTATACACAGGGATGCACATGCATGCGTGTGCAGGATGCAGACATCTGTACACACGGGTGGTGCCTGGGTTTTACACACATGTGCAGGCACATAGCTGTGCCAGCCTGGGGCGCACAAACACTTGTATACACACAGACACACACCCACAGCCAGCACCAGGAAGCAAGAAGGCAGCCGAGGGCTCTGGGGGGAGGGCGGGTGAAGAGGAAGACCAGGCACTTGCCCAGAGGGCTTGCTGGGCACATGCCAGGGCCCCCAAAAGGCTTCAGACTCTGACCAGGACTGTCACCTCATCAGATGTTGTTCCAAAGGGTGGTGCTCTGGGCCTAGGGTGTGCAGCCCTGGGACCTGAGCCTCCATAGCATGCACCACGACGATCCTGAGCCATGCAGCTATGGAATCAGCAGCAGGGAAACCTGGAGATGGCCCAAAGCCAAGGCTGGACTGCTGGGGTGGGCAGGGGGATGGAGCAGGAGGTGGGAGAGCAGAGGGGGCAAGAGGAGGCACAGCTGGAGAGGCTCCTTGCCTGTCCTTCACTTAATACAAGAGAGCCCACGAGAGCTGCCCTCACCCCATCTCACTGATGAGGGGCACAGAGAGGTTGAGTGACTTGCCTCTGAATGCACAGCTGATGAGCAACAGGGCTGACATTTAAACCTGGGCCTATGACCCTGCACTGGATGCCAAGGAGAGGGTCAGAGGCCAGAGGTCAGAGGCAGGGGGGAATGTCCATGAGGGGAGAAGTCCAGAGCTCAGGCTGAAAGAAAATCTGCGGTAAATTGAGGCTGGAGGCAGCTACCCCAGAGCCCTGGCTAGAGGGAGAAGGGGTCTCCACGCCCTGCTGTGGGGAGAGGCCAGAGACAGGGGCCAGCATCCTGCAGCCCTGCCCTCCTCCCACTGATTAAGTCACAGGAACCACGGGACGTAAAATTTATGAGGAAATTAAAAGACAAATGAAGATATAGGAGCAGCTGCAGCCCGGCCTGCCTGTGGCTGGAGGGACCAAAAAAGCCAAGGAGGTGGCTGAGCCGAGGGGAGGGAGGGGCTTTGTCGGGGGCAGAAGAGGGGGACCCAGGGCCCTGCAGAAGGCTGTAGGGGAGGGGAGGGTGCCACTCCCTCCTCGTCCGGGGCCACCCAGAGTGGGGCAACTCCATACAGGCTGAGCTGAGGACTTGAACCTGGGCACTCCTGCAGGGGGTTTGGGCAGCCCTGGGTCTGCACAGAGGAGACATGGGGCTGGGGCAGGGGCCACACTTGGGCTGGGCCCTTGTGGGCTGCAGGAGCCAGGTGTGGGACGGAGGAAAGACCTAGCTTAGAGGAAAAGAGGCCTCTGGAGGATGCCCTGGGATGGGGCCATGGCTCAATTTGACTAATGTCAGCAAGTGACCTGCTGAATACACGAGGGCAAGGGTCTATGCCCTGACAATTAATAGGCACCAAACAACTATGTGGCAAATGGATGAACTATTTAGTGAACATCAGGAGGCAATAGTGGACCATACTAGGCAAGAGAATGGGCTCAGTTGCCCCCATTAGCTTCCTGATAACAAGAAGCAGAACTAGCTGGCATATTCCTTTGTCCTTTGCCTCTCCCTTGCTCCACATTCCTGCCTGAGATGCAGATACAATGGCTGGAGGTGCAGCAGCCACCTTGAGACCAAGAGGAAAATGCTAACAATGACAGAGCAGGAAGCTGCAAGGAGCCAGATCACTGACACTTCCAGCCCCACTGCTGCCCCCTTCACATGAGAAAAAATGAACCCCCAATGGGATTCAACCGTACAGTGGCTGGGTTTCTGTCTTGTGTAGCCAAACCAAGCCTTAGCTGATACAGCATGAAATAATACTGAAACATTTTATTAGAAAGTTGCTCTCAATTTAGTTCTTTTCAATGCTTCTGATTACAACAAAAAGAAAGTCTCAGATTGGGGCTGGTGAGTCTTGAACACCTCTCTAATACTTGCTCTTCTCCCTTTTTAAAAAAGCAATAGCAAGCCTTGGGTTGCAAGCCTCCCCTGGGGCTATAGCATCCAAGTAGAATTTAATAACATTGTTTTGTTTCCACTGAATTTATTTTTATGATTATGAATTCTATTTATGGCAAGGGAGGCTTGCTTTCCATTTGTAGTAGTGCTATAAACCTTCCCTTTTGAATAAATGTATTTAAGTTCTTTAAAAAGTGAATTGACTTAGAGAAAAGCACTAAGAACGCAGTCAGAGGCAAAGCAGGGGTCCACGAAGGGATGGCTGTAGTGGGGAGAACGGGCGGTTGCCACCCGGCCCTGCACCTCTGCTGCTCAGGGCCATCTGCCTGGGCACAGGGAGAGGGGCAGGGGCTGGTGAAGGTTAAGGCCATCCCTGCTGCAAGCTGGGGCTGTCTCTGTTGTCCATAGGGTCTGTCCAGCCTGGAGAGGGAGCTGGGTTCCCCTGGGGCTGGGAAAGCTCTAGAAGGCAAAGCCTCAGAGTTGTGCACTGGGCAATTAGGCGATGAGCTGTGGGCAGGGGATGCAAGCTGGTCTTGGTCACTAAGCCACTAACTCAAAGTCCCAGGTTCCCTCCAGCCTGCCTGCATGAGGCCAGACTTCAAAAGCCAGGGCTCCAGGAGCCAGTGTGACCTTTTGCTGATTAGCTCAGGCTGTTTGCTCTGCAGCCGCCAGCTGATCTCTGGACAGCAGCTCAACACACCAACCATAGCCGCCTGTCACCCTCCAGCAGATAAATAACTCTGCTCCTGAAGAGGTGGGGGAGGGAGTTGGGGCACTCTGCAATGCTGGGGGAGGGAAAGGAATGGGGGTTGGGGTTGCGGGGTGTCCTTGGGCAAATCACCAGGATGTCACTCGTGCAGGTTAGCAGCACTTAGCTGGATATGGCATCATTCCCATTTCTCAGAGAAGGAAACCGAGGCCTATGGAAGGGAGGGGTCTTGCAGCGAGGGTCTGGGCTCTACTTTTGTCCACTCCCAGACCCCTCCCACCATGACCACCCAAGTCCAGGCCAAGGTCTGCCTCATTCTGGCTCTGTCCCTGGTGTTGGACACTGCCCATCCAAGGTCACCTGGGGTCATCAGAACACACAGAAGGTTCCCCTCTGGATTCTTAGTCATTTCTTCCATAAAAGCAACTTCTAGGGATGAGGCCACAATACCAGGAAATGGAAGAAGAGGAAGGCAGGAATAGAAGTTGAGAAACTACAACTCGCTGAATGACAAGATGATGCATCTAGAGGGGATCTTGGGTACAATATGTCCCACCCCCAAGTTCCTGAGGAAGACTTAGTGTAAGGTATGCATTCTCCAGCGGACCACACAGGAGCTGCAGGGCCATCTGTTTTGTCACCTGCCTTCTTAGGTAGGCTGGGCTGGGAAACATCCCATTCAACAAACATTTATTCAGCGTCTACCACCTGCAAGCTCAGGAGGCTTACAGCACAAAACCTGGAACCAGCAGCCAAGCCAGAGAGCGAAAACAGAGCCCCAGTGCTGCGGCACCAGGGTGATCCCACCAGGCTGCGGTGAGCCTGGAGGGGCCTGGATTTGGGTGGACTTGGAAGGATGGAGACCTCTGGAAGGAACTAACATTTATCGAGCACCAGTGTTCCAGAGGCTGCTGGGCACGCACTTCATGCTTAGGGGGGTGGCAACACCCTCACTCTTTCCTGAGCACCTACTTTATGCCAGGCAATCCACGCATCCCACCTTATGGGAGAGGTCTCATTCTCCCCATTGTATAGATTAAAAAACAGCGGGCCAGAGGTGGAAAATGACTTGCCCAGCATTTTACATCACCAAATCAGCGGAGAGGGTTGGTCCAACTCCGAAGACACTTCAAAGACAGATGGACTTGGAAGAGAGGATATTCCAGGCAAGGGAACCACCACGAGCAAAGGCACTGAGAGGGGAAGGCACGCGGCTGTGAGCAGGGCCAGGCAGAGCCCAGATCTGCTCGCCTGCCCTGTTCCGCCCCGCATAGCCATGCCAATGGCCTGGGGTCAGCACAGCCAAGTCTGCCCATCCCTGCCCTAACTGTCCTTGCTCCACTGCAGCCCTGTCTTTTCAACAGCTCCTAGCCTGGGAAAGCATCCGTCGAGAGAGGGTCCTTGATGTTTCAGACAGGGATACTGAGGTCCACAGAGGGCAGGTGCTGGTCACCATCACGTGAATTGTTGGGGCAGTGATGGGGCCAGGGCCAGCCACCCCCGGACTCCCTTGATGATGCGAGCTGAGGAGACAGGGTGCCGATGCATGGATTAACAAGCACCTCCTGTCTGAGCCTGCTCAGGGCATGTGGCACTGGAAATGAACTCACGTCCTCCCCTCTTTCGGGGCCTGAGACTCCTTGAGGGAGGGGCTCTGCAGCTCTGTACCCAGGTCTGGCAAACAAGGCATCTGAAGAATGACTGAAGGGGCCGCAACTTGGAGGCTTCACTGGCACCACCATCTGGCCCTGCTCAGGACTCCGACCTCCCCTCCCATCCCACCCCACCCAAGGGCTCCAGCGTCCCCAGCCTGTGCTCTGATCCTTAAATGTGCCAAGCTTGCACCCTCCTTGGCCCAGAGCAGCTCATCTTCCCATAGTGGGCTTCTCCTCACCCTCAGGCTTCTCCTCCATGGTCACCTCCTCCAAGAGGCCTGCCAGATCCCCCAGATGCAGAGACCCCTCCCAGGGCGTCCGCAGGCCCCAGGCTTATCTCCTTTACAGTCTGTGCACTCTCTGGGAGTGTCCTGCTCATGGATTCGGTGTCCGCTAGCTCCTCACACTAGGAAGAAGTACGCCCCTTGAGAGGAGACCGTCTCTCCTGTCTGCTGGGACAGGACTTGGCCCCAGTAGGGAATCAGCACAGACTGGTTGAGTGATTTGATGAAGAACTGAAAATTGGGATGTCTTTCCGCTCTCTTGTTTTCCTTTATTGCTGTGTCTATCACTTTCTCTGTCTTTGGGGTTCTTTCCTTCTGTGTCTCTCTGAGCCTCTGTCTGCCTGTCTCCTCTTCTTTCTGGAAGTCTCCCTCTATTTCTTTTCTGAGTCCCACTGTTCCCCTCTCCTTTCCCTCTCCCTCCACCCTCCACCTCTTCCCTCCTCTCCTCTAGCCACTGGTTGCTTGAGGCACAGGCTGAGCTGGGGACACCCCCTCCCACCCCAAGGCCGCAGAACCACACCAGGGTCACCCACCATTTCCACTTTCCAGGCCAACAGACCAGACCCAACTGGACCACAGAGAATGCACACAGGAAAAACACCTCCCAGACAGCTCTGAAGACATGGCCCTGGCACAAGTCTCTCACTGTGTCCCCCAGGCGCCTGGTCCAGATATTCCCAGGGGGAGGGGGCTCTGGAAATCTTTTCCCAAATACGAGGGTACTTCAAAAAGTTCATGGGAAAACTAGAATTGAAAGATAATGCGAATCCTTCCATGAACTTTTCGAAGTGCCTTCATAGAAAGGAGACATCAAGGTTGGCAAGGTTTGGTGGGCGGCCCCAGATGGGAGGGAGGAATGAAGACCACAAATGAGGCAGAGGCAGAGCTGGCGTCTGAGTCCCAACATGCCGTAGGGAGCTCCAGGCTGGGGCCCAAAATGCCTGGGGTCTTGTCACGGCTCTGTGAAGATTTTGCGGGGTGATCTCAGGAGTCCCTTCCTTTCTCTGGGCTTCACATTCTAGATCCCCAAGGAAGCAGACCAGGGTAGGGCCATCAGCAAAGGTGGCTAAGGGCTTGAGGGGTGGGGGGATGGAGCAGCCCACCCTGGCGGAAAGAGCATTTGACCTCTGAGGATGTCTGGAATTGCTGGTGTAGAGTGAAAATAAAAGGCAGGGCAACGGTTCAGGAGGTGTTATGACCATTTACATTCCCTGCAGGTAACGCGCCCCCGCTGCCTGCACTGGGGCACACTGCTTGCTTGCTCTGCCTGTGGTACCCCCTTGCCTCCACCCCTTGTGGGGAGGAAGGAGAAAGACGTGGTGGAACAAACATTGGACTGGGAGTGAGAGGAGACCTATTTGCAGATCTGATTCTGAATCACTGTGTGACTCCCTCTGGGCCTCAGTTTCCCCATATGTAACACAAGACAGCTGCAATGGATGACCTTTGCGGGCCTCCCAGATTGGAGATTGCTCAAGGTACTGGCAAGGCAAATGCTATTCATGGAACTCCACACTGCCAAGCCTTGGTGAGGCTTTTAAACAACTGCTCTAGTGGTAGGGGGTGAGGGGACAGGAGGAACCCAGAAAGCAAGGTCCTCTGGGATTGCTCCCAGGAGCCTAGACCAACTTGTCTTCCTGAGAAGCTCCACGTCAAAGCTGTGAAGAAGTTTGAGGAGCCATCTGACCACCAGCAGAAAGAGGCATGCCCTGAGAGTTTCTAGAAGGAGTTTCCATTTCTCTACATCATAAAGGAGAGAGCCCTGCAAATTCCCAAATGCCTTCCTCTCACAGTCCATGAGAATTGACCTAGCATAAGTATCACGATTAAATAAATTTAATATGCAGAATTTTTTAATACTAGAATACAGCAGGCAAGCAATAAGAAAACCCAAGCCTAAAATCCAAACTTTTTGATGGAATGTGTCTTTACCAATAGCACTTCCTACTGGTCAAGTGTGGTATTACAACCCAGCTCTATTAGACAAGGAAACCAGATAACAGGACCTGCCTAAGAGCTGAGTTTGAAAACTGCCAAGTCAGAGTCCCAGAACTGGGTGAAGTAACTATGGCCTGGAAAAATCCAAAGTACAGCTGCCAAAAGAGGGTACACCTGCAATTTCCAAAAGATGCTGTAGAAAAAGAACTTGTCCAGCTACTTTCCAGCAACAGGGTGAAACTCCCAGTAGATGTAGCACAACTGGGTCACAGACACATCTGGCTGGCCACTGGGAAAGCACTCTCAACCCTCTTTATACACCTAGGTATTCAGTTCAACGTTTTGGATTTTTTTTCCTTATAAGAACCTGTTTTAAATATATAATGTAGGTCAATATTTACCTATGCAACTTATGCCATGTTATACATACAGTGCTCTTGCACTCAAACCCATTGTACCACATCTATCCACATGAGGTGGTATAAGATAAAGTCTCTTTTAAGCCTCGGACTGCCCCTGATTCACTGGGGGAGGATAATGGACAGGCCCTGAGCATGGGTCACCACTTTCTTAGGCCATTCCATGGTCCCCCGACACCACCAAGCTCCTCTCGTCCAAACCTGAGGCAGCCCCTTCAGCCTCTGTCCATCTGAGAGCAGCATCTCTGAACAGGAGTCAATTCCTAAAGAACGTTTATTTCTGCAGGACATCTGGATCTGACTCTATCTCCCTCCAGGCCTATGCCATGACCCCTGCAAACACCTGCCTCACAGGTCCTTAGGAACTGGCCCTGCCCCCTTGCTCAGAGCATGATGAGCAAAACATCACTTACCTGTGGCTCAGGGCCCAGCAATGACCTGGCACAGCCGATAAGTACCAGCTGGTGGATTCCTCCCTGCAGGTGTCATGCACATCTCCTCTTTTCAGGATGCAGAACAGCCTGGGTCCAATGAATTGTAGGCCAAATGGGTGCCAAGGCAGCTTCGACTGTACAGAGACAGAAAGGGAAAGAGGGAATGAAGCAAAGCCCCATGCAGCCATCTCAGCTGCCAGAAGAGCCTGTCTGCCAGCACCACCACACACCGGTCACGTGTGCACCTCACCGCATGGAAGGACAGCTGATGCACGCAGTGGGCTGACTCCTAGAGGCACCTGCCAACGAGGGCAAAGGGTAGGGAGAAGACTTGACAGCAGATTCCAGATGGCTGAGCATAGAGAGTAGCTGGACCTGTGGCCACTGCTACCAGTTCTAGCTCTCGCCACTCTGCTGCAGCCCAGGTGTTGGAGTGAGAGCGGGGCTCACCTCTGGGGCTGCAGCCCTGGGAGCTCTGGGTCAGTGGCGCATCAGTGACAACGTTCAAAGCATGTTGCTTCCAACATTTGGCCTCTGTGAGGTGAAGGCAGATAAAACAATCGAGACCAGGCTGGCTAAGCAGAGATCAGAGCGAGTTCACCAGAACTGCTCCGTCCCAGGCAGGGTTCTCTCTCTGGTACCCACCCTACCCTGCCCGTGGGAGCAGGGGACAACGGATGCCAGACCAGGCCAGACCAATGACTCTGGAGGAAACTAAGTCAGGAAACAAGGCTCAGGCCCAAGGCCCAGATCTGCAGTGGATCTAATGAGCATGGGATCTCTGACTAGTCAGTTAACAACAACACCAAGGCTCCCATCTGCCCACAATGAATGTACGGTCATTCATTCATTCACTGCATCAATCCGAGAAGCACTGAGCACCCAGTGTTTGTGCTCATTTCACCCTCCCTCCTCCTTTACTGTGAGGAGGCACTTAATCCCCATTTTGCAGATAGGGAAACTGAGGCTGAGAATAGAAGTCATCTTCCCAGGGCCCCACAGCTGATACATGACACAGACCATGTTTGGACAAAGCCAGACCCCTTGCAAAGTGCCACTGCTCTCTGCATTTGGGACTGAAGACAGCATGGGAAGTGGCAGCGTGGGAAGGGGCATGGGGTGGGAATGGGGTGCAGAGATCAGAGGAGGTGGCATCTTCAGGGTAAAGGGGATACTGGGAGCAAAGGGCTTTGCAAGCTGATGTGGACATGGGGGAGAGGGGCTCTGCAGCACTTGTGTCTTTGGAGGCTGTGACCCTCAGGAGGGCCTGGCAGGGACCAGGAGGGGTCCCGTGTTCTGCTCGCTCACATCCCACCCACTGGCTCCCAGGCTGGAGCGAGTACCGCAAGGCACACCACAAGGCGAGAAGGAACCTGTCATTGGAGGAAGCGTGTGTGTGTGTGTGTGTGTGTGTGTGTGTGTGTGTGCAAATAGATGAGTGAGTGGCATGTAATTACCTAAAATTGTTAGTTAGGAGCAGATGTAAATAACCAAAAAATATGTGGGGAAGTGGGGGGAATGATCATCAATTAGAGCTAATTACTTAACAGCTAATTGAAATAATAATGGATTGTATTTGAATATGCTAATGAGGCTGAACCTGTCTTGGAAAAGGTAATTGAAATAAAAATAGGAGGAGGCTTCCAGACTGAGAGGAAAGCCCAGGGACCAGACTTCCCTTCCCACCTCCAGGCTTTCGCCCCAACCAGTCCTGCCTGGATGGCTGTCTCCTGCTGTCCACCCAGCCAAGGGCTGCTTCCTTTCCTTGGTCCTGCTCATGGCCCTTCTCAGGACACATGCTGGGATGCAGGGCACTTGTCCACCAGTCCCAGTGCCCATCAAAGCCCCAGGGGAGAAGCAGTAATGCACGCTTGTTGAATACCTACTGTATACGCAGCCCAGCTCTGCAAAGAATCCAATGTTACAGATGAGGAAACAGAGCTCAGGGTGCCATTGTGTGGCACAGGAGCAGGGCCAGGACATGGAATTTCAGCTGCTCTCAGACTTTCCAGCAAAGCTGTCCAAAGGCAGAACCCTTTCCCCAAACCACCATGCCAGTGTGAGCAGAGGCTGGGCTGTCTCCTGGGGGCAGGGCCCTGAGGGACCTCTGCAAGCTGATTCTGTGTGTTCTCACACCTGTGTGCTGGGTGCTGTGCCCAAGCCAGGGCACCTGCCCTGGAGCTTTTCACTCTCCATTAGCATCACCACTGGTTGTGAGCACACACACACACACACACACACGCACACATACATGTGCATGCACACACACATACACACATGCACGCACACAGAAATGCTCATGAACCCTCATGGCTCTCCAAGATATCCCACTAAGCCACACCCAAGCACGGGCATCCACATGCCACCTCTGGCCCAACCTCGGCTTCCCCCCATCGTCCTGCCCTGCACCCGTCAGCACATGACGAGGCCCAGCCTACTCATGGACCTTTTAGGAGTGGGCCAGGCCTGGTGGGTGGTCTCTCTGGGGCTGTGCTCTTTATGGGAATAAAGGTGATTAAATGGCTTTAAGACGGCACTTGTACTGCTCCTAGAAATCCATGCATCTGAACATGGCATTGAGAACAAATTTGTGGGGTCTACTTGTGGATCGAGTTCGGGCTGTGTTGGGAAAGCAGGTGACATGCACAGATTTGCATTTCCAGGACATTCAAGGTGGTTTAGGTGGGAGCATCTTGAAGTGGGACTTGGAGGAGGATGTGGGGCTGCTGGGTTTTGAAAGAAGAGAAGGTTCCTGCCCTGCCCACATAGTGTGGGGTGGCACCTAGTAGGAACCAGGAGTCGGACAGAGCTGGCATCCGAGCCACACCACTCACTGGTGTGAACTTGACAAGCCCCTAAAATGTCGTGCCTCAGTTTCCCCCTCTGTAGAATGGGGATGATGGTGACCATTCCTTACTGGGGGGAGGGAGCATAGTCACAGCCCAATCTTTTCTGGGACCACAGAACTGGGAGCCTAAAGCTAAGGACTCACCCTGGAAAACATACATTCATTTTGCCTATGATATTTGGAGATTGATCAGGCCCCCCAAAGGCCATCCAGGGGCTGGGAACACACCTGTGTGGGAATTTTGTAGATGAGAAACTGAGGCCCAAACCAATCACCTGAATTGCCACGGGGCCAGATAGGACTAGGGCCCAG
>NW_007726724.1:544274-547712 GCF_000696425.1 Galeopterus variegatus
GTCGTGCCTCAGTTTCCCCCTCTGTAGAATGGGGATGATGGTGACCATTCCTTACTGGGGGGAGGGAGCATAGTCACAGCCCAATCTTTTCTGGGACCACAGAACTGGGAGCCTAAAGCTAAGGACTCACCCTGGAAAACATACATTCATTTTGCCTATGATATTTGGAGATTGATCAGGCCCCCCAAAGGCCATCCAGGGGCTGGGAACACACCTGTGTGGGAATTTTGTAGATGAGAAACTGAGGCCCAAACCAATCACCTGAATTGCCACGGGGCCAGATAGGACTAGGGCCCAGACAGATAACAGCCCTAGGAGGATAGTGGATTTCGTTACACAGATGGGTAAACTAAGGCTGCAAGAGGCTAGATCACACAGCTGTGGGTGGTGGGATGCAAGGATGTAAGGCCTTCGAAGGCGCCCACTGTTTGCACAGTGAGGAAGGGGGGCCCTTCCGGCAGGCAGTGGCAGCGGCTGTCATGCAGGAGTCGAGGATCAATGCTCTGGGCTCACTCCCCCAGCATTCCAGCATTCCAGCATTCTGGAGGTGGAGGGCCCCCAAATCCTCCACCTCCTTCCAGGATGGGGAACAACTCATCGACTTGCAAATGTCCCTTGCAAATGTCCGGGTGAGAGGGATGGGAAAAATGAAAGCGCCCAAACTTGACATTTGCATTTCAAACACTTAGATCAGCAAAACAAATAACAGTAATTATACCATTTGCATATTTTGTGCAATGATTGTTTAGTGAGGTGGGGAGGAGGGGCGCCTGCTGATGCCAGCAGCCTCCCCACACGCAGCTGTGCCTGCCCCGCCCATGGTCTCCACCGCCCTGGTTCCCACCTCCCTGTTCCCCACCGCTCTGTGCCTCCATCCTGCCCACCCTCGGGCCCTGTGGGTACCTCCTACCATGACCTGCCAACCTCAGGCTGGGCCATTCCTCCAGGCTCTGTCTTTCTACCACTTGACCCTCCCCCTCCCCCAGCATGTCCCCACCTCAGGGCCTTTGCACTTGCTGTGCCTCTGCCTGGGAGCCCATCTCCCAGATTAAGCCAGGCTGGTCTCTCAGTGTCACCTCCTCTCTCCAGCCAAGAACCCCACCAGACCTCAAGCTGATCTGGAGCCCTGGTGGGCAAGGCTGATGATCCTCAGGGCTCACCCAGCCCATGGCCTGGCACACAGTAGGCACTCAGCAAACGGGGGATGCTCTGACTCAAGTCTCTGTCTTCCATGTGTGCCAGGCACCCAGCTGGGGTAGCAGTGGGGTGCCAGGCCCTGCACTGACCTGGCAGAGGTCATCACAGTGACATAATGGGGGATCTTCCAACTCAGAGTGTTGGACAAGGGGGGCCCTGCCTGCCCGTGGGGATCAGGCTCCTCTGACAGGAAAGGCAGAGACTGGGCAGCCCCCAGAGACAGGCAGATAATGGGGCAGGTCCCATGTTCCCAGGCCCAGGTGTGCCCTGGCCTGCATGGAAGATGGATTGGTGCTGTGTCTATGCCACAGCATCCAGGGGCTTTATTACTGAATAAAGCGTAAGTGACCAGGGACTGAGAAGAGGTGAGGAGGAGGCCACAGGCAGTGCCTTGGGAGTTAATGTGGCAGAGATGAGGAGACAGAGGATGGGGAGGTGACAGGAGGCCTGGGAGGGGCTGTCCTCCTGGTCAGCCAGGTGAGTCCCAGACATTGTGGGGACAGGAGAGTGGAACCCAGTCGTGGTGGAGATGCAGCCCGGTGGGTCCGATGCATGTGTGGTCTGTGTGTGTGTTTGTGTACGTGTGTTTTTGTCTGTGTGTCCACGTGTGTGACTGTGTGACTGTGTGTGTAGGTGTATGTGTGTAGGACTATGTGGGGGACCGCATGTGTGTCTGTGGTTTGTGCCCATGTCTATCTGTGTGTGTAGGCAGAAGGTCTGGTTGTGTTTGTGTGTGTTTGTGTGTGTGTGTGTGTATGTGTGTGTATGTGTGTGTTGTATGGTTCTCCAGGCAATGCCAGTCCTTTCCTCTGGGTCAGGAACCTGGAGACTGGGGCTCTGCATGCCCATTCCCCTAAGCCCCATCTGGGAGTGAGGAGGGAAAGGCACAGCCCCCATCAGAGCTGGGAGAGGGCTGTGGCCAACTCACTGCCCTCTCCCCCATCCCCTTCCCCATCACATCTGGGCCAGGGACCCCCACCCAGAGACCACCAAGCTCTGATGCAGGCCCCATTTATCTGAATGATGATCATGACAAAGACAGCAGTGACGCAGCATTGTCAGAGGACTCCCCAAATGCCAGGCCCTCCCAGGGCTGTCTTGTTGAATCATACCCCAAGCCCCCATGAGCTGGGAACTACATTATTATTATCCTTGTATTCAAATGGAGAAACTGAAGCTCAGAGAAGTGGCATCACTTGCCCAAGGCCACACAGAAGTGCCAGGACTTGTACTGAGCCTGCCTGACCCCTTGCTTTTTGCAGGACATACCCGCTTCAATGCATATGCTCCTAGTGCCAGCCCTTACCAGGGCAGGTGTCATTAATACCCCCATTCTGCAGATGAGGAAACTGAGTCTCATATACATTAAGAGACTAGCCCGAGGTTGCATGGGGTATTGCCAAGCTGGGCTACAAGTTCTTTGCTTTTGACAAACTCAGGCAGAGGCAGCAACGGGGACTGTCCCAATGGTAATTAGGGCCCCACAATCCCAAAGCTGGCTGCACACAATGCCACCTCCTTCCTTTCAACTCTCCCTGCTCAGCACAGACTGGGGGTGGGGGGGGAGAGCCAGAGCCCAGACACTTGGAAGTGCAAATGAGGTCCCTTCCCTGGTATACTGCTAGCGGCAATTAACTCCTCACCTCACACCCCACAACCCCACAAATTCCAGATGGAGTAAACAGTTAAATATGAAACATCAAGCCATAAAAAAATTGCTGGATGAAAACAGAATTCAATACTTGTCAGTCCTCAGGAGGCAGACAGGCTTTCCAAGCTCAGAGGAATAGAATAAATTGTAAAAGAAAAGGGAGGCAGATTTGACCATATAAAAACATGAAAAAGGAACATAGAAAATAACCAAAATTAAAAGCTATAAGTATAGAGGGGAAATATATGAGGCAAATGTGACAGAGAAATGAAAACTCTCTTCATTATATAAAGAGCTCATTCAAATTGATTAGGGAAACACCAACAACATATAAACAAATGTGTGAATAAACAAACGCAAAAGAGAAAATACAGGTGGATAACAAATATATGGGACGATGTTCAACTTCTTGCATAACTGAGGAAAAGCAAATTTCAAAGACATATAGTGAGACACCATTTGGGCTCATCAAATAAGCAATGATCTAAAAAAAAAAAAAACCCCAGGGGCCGGCCCAGTGGTGCACTGGATAGTGCGCCGCTTGGGAGCACGGTGGCGCTCCCGCCGAGGGTTCGGATCCCACATACAGA
>NW_007726724.1:547761-562958 GCF_000696425.1 Galeopterus variegatus
GGGGAAATATATGAGGCAAATGTGACAGAGAAATGAAAACTCTCTTCATTATATAAAGAGCTCATTCAAATTGATTAGGGAAACACCAACAACATATAAACAAATGTGTGAATAAACAAACGCAAAAGAGAAAATACAGGTGGATAACAAATATATGGGACGATGTTCAACTTCTTGCATAACTGAGGAAAAGCAAATTTCAAAGACATATAGTGAGACACCATTTGGGCTCATCAAATAAGCAATGATCTAAAAAAAAAAAAAACCCCAGGGGCCGGCCCAGTGGTGCACTGGATAGTGCGCCGCTTGGGAGCACGGTGGCGCTCCCGCCGAGGGTTCGGATCCCACATACAGACCGGTTCCCGCTCACTGGCTGAGCGAGGTGCAGGCGCAACAGTGTTGCGAACCCATTGCCGGTTCTGGTCCAGTACGGGCACGACACTGAGGGTTGCGATCCATTGCTGGTCACGAAAAAAGACAAAAAGGAAAAAAAAAAAAAAAAAAAACCCCAGGGGCCGGCCCAGTGGTGCACTGGATAGTGCGCCGCTTGGGAGCACGGTGGCGCTCCCGCCGAGGGTTCGGATCCCACATACAGACCGGTTCCCGCTCACTGGCTGAGCGAGGTGCAGGCGCAACAGTGTTGCGAACCCATTGCCGGTTCTGGTCCAGTACGGGCACGACACTGAGGGTTGCGATCCATTGCTGGTCACGAAAAAAGACAAAAAGGAAAAAAAAAAAAAAAAAAAACCCCAAACAAAAAACAAAACTAAAGCTAATACCCAGCACAGTGTAGTTATGGTGAAACTGGCACAATACTTTTGGAAAGTCATTTGGCAATACAAATCAAAAGCTCTCTAAATGTGCATAATTTACAGCAAGCAGCACAAAGGTGAACCTGACCCTTTTCCTCTGAGATCAATAACAAAATAAGGATGCTTGCTACCTTCACTGCTGTTCAACACTGTACTAGCAGTCTCAGCCATTGCAGTAAGGCAGGAAAAAGAAATAGAAATTTTGAGATTCAGAAAAATGAAACAAAGCTCCATTTATCCACAGATGATATGATTGTGTACATAAAATGTCCAAAAGAATGTTTAAGTTACAAAAATTAATAAGACTTAGGGTGCTAGATGTAAGATTCATTTACAAATGTATATTGGATTTCTACACATCTGCAATAAATAGAAAATAAACATTTATTTTTAAAATTCAATGAATTAATCTACAGATTCAATGTAATCCCAGTCAAAATCCCAGTATTTTTTTTCCTTTTTCTGGAACTTGGCAAGGTGATTCGAAAATTTACTTGGGAGGGCAAAGGGCCAAGAATGTCCCTTAATAAAAGAACAAGGTTGAGTGGGGTGAGGGGTCCTACTCTACCAGATAATAATAATTGGGGGTCCCCACCGAGGTCCTGAGGTAAGGAGCCAGGGGAAGCCACACCCATCCACAACCAGGTAAAGAGCACACCAAAACACCATTTCCACATGGGTAGCCCACCATAGCCACCGCAATTGCCACGGCTGCCACAAAAGCAGCTGGTCGCTATAGCAGCAGTCACAGCCACTGTGCAGATGGCACCCCAGACTCTCAACTGCATTGACACAAGGAGAGGCACCAGCAGAGACCAAAAAAAAAAGAAGAGGACATCTCTCTCCACAAAGTCCATTCCAGAGTAATAGAAGCATCTGCTCTATGATAACAGTGGGGGACCTGAAAACAACTCCCTCAGCACTGGACAGATCATCTAGGCAACAAATCAACGGAGTAACTGTTAATCTGTCAGAAGGAGAGAAGAAATCTAGCGTTATCAGAGGTGGGGGGGATGGGGAGAGATTGGACAAGGGGCATAAAGAATAAGTATGATTTATAATAATGAATATGCTAATAAAAGATTTTTAAAAATCATAACTGATTGTAAAGCTATGGTAATTGAGACAGTGTGGTATTAGCACAAGGTTAGACAAATGAACCCGTGGAACCAACAGAAAACCCAGAAACTGATCTGTCAGCCCTTCATGTGACAGAGGAGGCACAGCTAATCAGTGGGGAAAGAGGAGACTTTTCAATAAATCGGATATCTATATGGGGAAAAAATGAAATTGAACCCCTACCTCACATCACATACAAAATCAATTCCAGGTTGATTAGGGACCTAAATAGGAAAGAAAGAACTATATATTTTAGAAAAAAATATGGAAAAATATATTGATGACACAGAGGCAGGGAAGGATTTCTTCCCACCCATGGAAGACGATAGTAATAAATATTACTACTTAAAAATGAAGAATTTCTGCTCTTTTTTTTTTTTCTTTTTTTTTTGTCTTTTTTCGTGACCGGCAATGGATCGCAACCCTCGGTGTTGTGCCCGCACCTCACTCAGCCAGTGAGCAGCCGGTCTGCATGTGGGATCCGGACCCTCGGCGGGAGTGCCGCCGCGCTCCCAAGCGGCACACTGTAGCAGTGCGCCACCGGGCCGGCCGAAGAATTTCTGCTCTTAAAAAATACTATCATGGGCCGGCCCGGTGGCGCACTGCTACAGTGCGCCGCTTGGGAGTGCAGCGGCGCTCCCGCCGAGGGTTCGGATCCCACATACAGACCGGTTCCTGCTCACTGGCTGAGCGAGGTGCAGACGTGACACTGAGGGTTGCAATCCTGTTGCCGGTCCCGGTCCGGTACGGGCATGACACTGAGGGTTGCGATCTGTTGCTGGACACGAAAAAAGACAAAAAGGAAAAAAAAAAATACTATCAGAAGAATAAAAACACGAGCCACAAAATGTGGGAAGATAGCTGTCTTCTACCAATGCTGAAGGGAGGCTACCTCATTGAGAATCTATGAACAGCTCTTGCAAATTCATAAGGAAAATGCAGACACCTCGGCAACACAATCGGCAGAAGTCTTGCAGAGCCTTTTCATAAATGTGGACACCTGAATGGCAAAAACAACCACACAAGGTGCTGAACTGCATTATTCGTCAAGGAAGTTCACATGAAAATGTGATAAGATACCAGTACGCACCCACCAGAGAGATAAGCTTCAAAAGTCTAACAATAGTTCGTGTTGGGGGAAGAGGACACGGAGCAATAGAAACTCTCATCGCTGTTCTGAGGGCACAAAGTTTGGGAAACAGTTTGGCACGAAGTTACACGTACCTGAGACCGGCGATTGCTCTCCTACGTGCAAACCTTAGAGACTCTGACAGATGCGAAACAGGAGCTATGTAAGAAAGGTCATCACAGCCCCAAACTGGAAACAACCCATGGTCCATTCCTACAATGGCCTGCTGTATAGCAATGAAAATGAACCAGCAGCCCATGTGACAAATGGGTAAATCTGTCCTCCAAAATGTTGACCAAAAGAATGAGGTCAGAAAAGAACGTCTATGCAATGATTATATATATGCAAAGTTCAGAAATGGGCAAACCCGGAAAATATTGTTTGGGGACACTAGTCGCGTCTCTGGGGGCTGGTGATGTTCTAAGTCTTACCCTCCACAGTGGCTACACGTGGTTCATTCACGCAACGTTCACACAATGATTACATTTCCCTTGTTCATACACGTTTTTTGTGCTCTTCCACATATACTACATGCTACATCTCGTAGTCTGCAACAGCACAGGGGTGCAGGAGAGTGTGTATGCCCTTGACCTACTCCTGAGAATCTATCATAAGAAAATAATCCCAAAGAGAGAAAAAAGTACACAGCCAAAGATTTTCATTGCCACTTGATATAGAAGAGGAAAAAATTGGAAACAACCTAAGTGTTCAACAACAAGAGAATTACTAAATCAATTACAGCACACCCTGATTGTTGGGTATTTCATTGTCATTTTAATAATGTTTATGAATATTTTACAACTTGGAAATTGCTCAAGGTCACTGAATGATCAGACCCAACAGGTCCATTCCCAACCCAAGATGGACAGAGAAATGAACATATATACCCACAAAACACACGTACAAGGATATTCTTAGCAACACTCTTCACAGTAGCCCAAACTAGGAACAACCTGAATGCCTGTTATGGGAGAAGGAATAAATAAACTAGGGTATATCCTTACATAGGAGTACCGTGCAGCCATGAAGATGGAGGAACTACCATTTCATCTGAGAAGGGTAAATGAACCTCACAAATGAAATGTGAGAGATGTAGCCAGACATAACAAGTGCCTAAAGTATGGTTACATTTGTACAACGTGCAAAAATGGGGGAAGTCGTCTGTGCTGTTAGAAGCCAGGATGGTGGTTATACTTGGGGGAGGGAATGACCTGGAAAGGCCATGAGGAGGCTCTGGGGGGATGCTTTTCTTCTGTTCCTGACTTGGTTGCTGCTTATTCCTTGTGAAAAATTCATGAAGCTGCACACTGAGAATTTTTGAACTTTTCTGCATGGAAGTTATATTTCAATTTTTAAAAAGTTTTTCTTAAGGGTGATACCAATGCTGGAACAAATGCTGATCCTCAAAAGAAGAAAAAGACCAGAAAGAGGGCTGGCTGGTTAGCTCAGTTGGTTAGAATGCAATATCGATAAGATCAAGGTCAAGGATTTGGATCCCCATACGGGCCGGTGGCCAAAAAAAAAACAACGAAAAAAAGAAAAACAGAAGAAAAAGCTTGACAAGCTTATCTTTAGACGGTGAAGCCATAGTTTATAGTTTATTTCTCCTCCTTTCAGCATTTCCTTAATTTTCTTATATATGTGTGTGTGTATATGTATATTGCTTTTGAAATTAAAAAGAGAAATAATATGCTATTTTACGTACATATTTAAATGCCAGGCCAAAAAAGTGTGTTTGTGCTAATTAGTATTTTGCGATCCAGGACGGCACAGAGCTTTTGATGTTGTGGGAAAACGCATAGCTGGTGCTAACAGTGGCAGGGACCCCTCACCCCGTCTTCTCACTACCGTGGTCCAAACACTCATTCCTCACCCGACAGGAAGCTGATGTGCTAATTTGCTTAGCAAAATCAGACAGAGCTCCAAGGGTGCTGCACAGGAAAAGAAAATTGCTGCAGAAGGGAGGCAGAAATATTCAGCATTAACCTGACGAATTGTACATAGGAGCTGTAAATTTGATAAGTGCTTATTAGGAATATGAAAATGAGGCTTGAAATTTGCCTGTTTGCCTGAAATGAAGGCTGAGGTTCCCTCAGACTTTAATTGGCTAGAAATTTGGTGAGATGCTCACATGTAGGCACAACATAAAGGAAGACATCTAGACAGACACACGGTGTGCAGAGACACAACCGTTGTATCGGCACATTTGAAAATACTTAGGAGATGCAGTCAGATGTAGTCTCTGCACCCTCCTGCCTCTGTCCGGCTGGCTCCTGCTGCTGGCTCCTGCTCCTCCCTGCGAAGTAGTCCAGGCCAGCTCCGGCAGTACCCTTGCCCCTGCCCCAGCCCTGTGTCCAGAGCGGGCATCTGTCTCTCTTCTCTCTCCCCACAACTCCTGCGCTGGCCTCAACCCTAGCCCTGATGATGACGATGATGAAAATGACAATGACAGGGTGTTCATGGAGCACGTACCACCTTCCAGTCTTATTTCTCATGTATCTTCACTCTAACCCTAAGAACCTGCAGGGTCTTTAGGCCCATCCTACAGGTGAGGAAACTGAGGAGCAGAGTCACTGGCCCACGATCAACATTTACCACCTGCTCTGTAGCCCCATGTACCAGGCCACCCTCTGAGGGATCCCCTGTGGCATCTGGAAGGAGAAGTCCTGTGTCCCTCTCTGCGCCCCTGTCCCCAGCTCAGTGAATATCTGTTCAAGTGATTTTGCTGAATGATGACAAATGTCTTAACATGCTCACAAGCAGGCAATGCTGATAGAAGTAAAAAAAGAGACATATTCCCAGAAGGATGGGGTGGGGGGATTGGAGGTAGAGACCACCCTTGAAAAGGGCCTGAAATCATACCGGAAACAATGCAAATTTGGCAAATACTGATTTTCACAAATGTACACCTGGATGCACTGTCCTTCTCCTATGCTGAACCATTTTGACTTATGAGAAGGCAGGCTCAGAGGCCCCAAGGCCAGTAGGGAAGCTGGAAACCCAAATCCCAAACACTGGCCCCATCCCTGGGCCAGCCTCAGCAGCACCAGGACCGAGAGGGCACGGTCAACCCACTGGAGCTCAGTCCCACCTCCCAGAGGGGGCAGTGGAGGCTCTGAGAGCCTAAGGGGCTGCCCAGGTGCTCCCGGCACAGGGCTGCTTCCTGCAGACACCCCTGCAATAGCCCAGACATCCCCCAGTGGGGGAGGAGGGGACTGAAGGGGCAGCTGTCCACAGGATTGTCCCTCTCCTTCTCTGAGTCCCATGCTCCAAGGGAGCCAGGTGGAGGTCTCAGGCTCTCTGGGTGTCCATGGGTGGGAATGTGGGCATGAGACCCTCCCTCTGCCCCCTCTGGATCCTGACTTGGCATCTTTCCTACTGGGAGGGGTGGGAGCTCTGCTCTGCAGTGCCCCAGGAGGAGCCACATCCTGTCCTCCTCACCAATGTCACCTCTCTGTCTGCCCCCACCCCAGCCTGGAATCCCCTCTCAAAGAGGACAGCGGCTTCTCCGAGGTCTCAAAATGAGTAAGAGGGAGAAGGGCCTCGGACTGTGGCCTGGGCGAGTCACCTCAATGTCACCTCCTCTGAGAAGCCTCCCCAGCCTGCTCCACCTAAATTAGGAGCTGCCCAGCCTCTGCTAGCATATTGCCCATGGACATTTCCACAGTGCCCCGTCTCTCTAGATTGTCAACTCCAGCAGGCTGGTGCTATGGACTGAACTGTGTCTCCCGACATTGTGTTGAAGCCCTAACCCCCAATGCGATGGTATTAGGAGGTGGTGCCTTCAGGAGGTGATCAGCGTTGGGTGAGGTCATGAGGATGGGGCCCGCATGATGGAATTAGTGTCCTTATAAGAGGAAGAGAAACTAGATTTCTCTCCCTGCCACATGAAGACACAGTGAGAAGGCGACCATCTGCAAACCGGGAAGCCGACCCTCCAGCAATCAAGCCTGCTGTCACCCTGATCTTGGACTTCCAGCCTCCAGAACTGCGAGAAAATAAATGTCTGCTGTTGAAGCCCCAGTCTACAGTATTTCATTTTGACAGCCAAGCCAACAAATACAGGTAGGAATCACGTCTGCCCCATTTACTGCTGTGCCCCCTGGCATTTAATAAATGCACACTCCAGGAGGGCACAGACTTTGTCCTGTAACCCCAGGGCCTGGCACAGAGTAGGCCCCACAAGATTTGCTGAGTGAATGTTTGTGGATGAATGAATGAGAGTCGGTTGAGCTAATAGCAAGCCATTTTTTTTTTGTTTTGTTTTGTTAATAAAAGATGACCGGTAAGGGGATCTCATCCCTTGACCCGGTGTTGTCAGCACCATGCTCTCCAAGTGAGCCGACTGGTCATCCCTATATAGGATCCGAACCTGTGGCCTCAGTGCCATCAGCACCACACTCTCCCAAGTGAGCCACGGGCCGGCCCTAGCAGCCCAGTTTTAAAAGCAGGGGTCGGGGCCGGCCCGGTGGCGCACTGGATAGTGCACCGCTTGGGAAGCGCGGCTGGCGCTCCCGTCCGAGGGTTCGGATCCCACATGCAGACCGGCTCCCGCTCACTGGCTGAGCGAGGCGCGGGAGCAACACCGAGGTTTGCAGTCCCGTTGCCGGTCCCCGGTCCGGTACGGGGGCAACACTGAGGGTTGCGATCCGTTGCTGGACACGGAAAAAAGACAAAAGACAAAAAAAAATAAAAATAAATAAATAAATAAATAAAAGCAGGGGTCACAGGCAGTGGGAGGTCGCGTCCATTCCTCTGCCCTGGGGCAGAATTCAGCCTAGACCTGTGTCAAGGGACTTGTTCCTACGCTTCAGAGAGGGCACTCCACGTAGACATCTGAGCCCTGACGGTGCAGCCCCAAGGGGAGGAGGACATGGCTGGGGTTGGGAAGGGGATGGAGAGTGCAGCCGAACAAGCCCCTGGTGCTCGGCAATGCCCTACGGTCCCTGTGGGTTTCGTGAGTGTCTCTCCACATGCCCATCAATCAAGTCCACAGCCTTGCAGGCAACGTGCTTCTGGAACTATCCTGTAGAGTAGCTCAAAATGAAGAATAAGGGGCATGTGCACAAAACGCCTTTCTGTGGAATTTGACTTTGTTCTCGTTTTTTTGCAGGGAGCGGAACAGGAAAGTCAACTTTGTCCCAGCCAGGCAGGAGGCAACTGGGTGGTCCCGCTTAGCTGTGGGCAGCCAGGGTGAGGGAAACAACAGCCTCAGAGTCCCCCACCTCCATCTGACAGAGAGAGGTTATTTTTTTCCTGGAATTAACTGTAAGCTAGTTCAAATGAGATCAAGAAACTCAAGTGCGGGTTCCAGTCTCCCCACTCCTGCAGGGTCAGCGGACAGGGTGGTACAAATGACCCTGGGTGAGGTGGGTGCTAGCAACCCTCAAAAACAGTCAAAGTTTGGCAAAGAGCAGTCGTGCCGGCCACGCATGGCGACAGTGACGTCGTAATGCCGGAGCCTCTTGTCTCATGTCTTCACTTCTGCAAGTGACTCCGTGCCTGGGCAGGTGGGTGTCTAGTTGCCGGGGGAGCTAACTCTTTCAAGGAGGTGGTGTCCTGTCTCAGAGTAGTGGAGGAAATGCTCTGGACCTGTTTCTAGTGTCAGGAGCACATGCCTGTTGAGTGACTGACAAACGGGAGCTTTATCTTTCTAGAAGGCCTGGGAGAAGCCAGGAATCCCCTCTTAAGCCCTCACCCCACTCCTCCCTCCAGCCATCCTCCTCCAGCCCTTTGTGACATCACCACTGTTGCCATGGGAACCCTGCCAACTGAGCGGATGACTTCACAGGCGGATGGGGAGGGGCTGGGCCAGCCCACCTGGGTCTTGCAGCAAAGGTCTTTGATAATTAGCGGAATGGCTGAGAAAGAGGGGAAGCCACCTGGCAGGGAGGCAGGAATGGTTTTCAGATGGCATCTCCCCTCAGCCCCTGCATGGGCACAGCATCCCACACCTGGAAGCTGGAGTTTTCCCTTCCTCTTTCTTGATGGCGGTTGGAGGACAGGAGGGTGAGAGACATGTGTCTGCCCAGGTTGGCCAGGGGCCCATGCTGGAGCTGCCTCAAGCCTCAGTTTCCCTTCCCAGAGAGTGGGATCAAGACCACAGCTGAGGGCTCCCTGCTGAGTCTGTCCTCCTTCCCCTGCTACCTGACCACTGGGATGTTGGCACATGGCCAGGCCAAAGAGGGGTGTGTTGCTCACCCTGCATGAATCACAGCTGGATGGGGGCACCTGGAACACTTCCCACCTAGCCCTGTTCACAGGGAGTTGGTGGCATTCACTGGGGAGGAGAAAGTACGTTCAGCTCTTCCTGGAGCCTCTGCCCAGGGACATCAACTGGCCCAGCTGCCTCTGGGGAGCCCCATCACGTGTGCCCCCATAAGCACCAGCTGGGGTCTCCCCAACACCTGCTCTGCATGTTGCCATGGGGACAAGCAGAAGGGTGAGAGTGGGCGAACACAGAGGACGTGCACACGTGTCGAGGAGCACCTCTGTATATTCACATGGGCAGCGCACTACCAGAGGTATGCGCACAACTGTATACACAAACACATCTGTAGGTGTGCACACACCCGTGCAGACTCTACATCCAGATGTGTGTACATTCACACATGCAGCTGTATATGTTCTCACACGAGCAAGTGGGTCCCCTGCACACATGTACACGCTGCACCTGGAGCACACACCATCCGGGGGCACACGAGGCAGTCCAAGCCTCTGTCACAGCATGCATACAGCAGTCTTGCAGGAATGGGCACCCTTGGAGCCCCCTGACAGGACACTTTGTCCCTTCATTTCCTTCCCCAGCCAGTCCCACACTTCTTCCCAACCCCAGATCTGCTGGCATCTGAATGAATCCACACAACCATAAATGTGTCCAGGACCTGAGCTGCTCACGCCTTCAACAAACAACCTAACGGAACCCAAGAAGGCTTAGAGGAAGTTCACTTAGCCACATGCACTCAGGAGCCCAGCACCTGGTCACCAGGGGTCTGCCCTGGGGAGTCATTTCCTGGGGACCTACACGCCCAAGGAGGGTCAGGGAGAGGCTGAATCCTCACAGCCAAGTTAGCAGGGAGAGACTAACCTAAGCCCATGGTACATATGAGGAAACTGAGGCACAGAGAGTAAGGACCCAGCCAGAACACGGCAGAACAGGACTGCAGACGCAGGCGGGCCTTGCGGGGCTGCATTGCTCTTCCTACAGGCATAGGGAGGAAGCCGAAGCTCTTCCAGCCCCCACCTGGGCATTCTTGTACTGTCTCTCCTTTAATTCCACAACTCTGCCAGGTAAGAATTCAGGGAGATTTCCTGGTTTCCAATTAAGGTAAAGAAGCTCAGAGAAGGAAGGTAACTTGCCCAAGGTCACAGAGTCCTCAGAAAGTTCCAGAACTGATGAGGATTGAGGGGAAGGGACCGCAGGAAGGCCTCAAGACTCAGAAAACTTCCTGGCCAGGCCGTGCCCCTCCACCCAGCCAGAGGCAGCTGCTGCTGGGCGAACGGGTCACAGGCCGTGCGCTTCCTGTTTATGACTCTG
Organism: Galeopterus variegatus; assembly: GCF_000696425.1. Lineage (NCBI taxonomy): Eukaryota > Metazoa > Chordata > Mammalia > Dermoptera > Cynocephalidae > Galeopterus > Galeopterus variegatus. The sequence goes on from NW_007726724.1 coordinate 558,359, forward strand.
CATCTAATATATACAATGAAGGCAGACGCTAATGTAATGCAATTTTCCATGTTTAGAGCACTATGGCAGTGGCCGCCTGTGCTGATTAGCTCCAATTTTTCTTGGCTGTCTCTTACCCAGCTCCACGAGGATGCAACCCCGTAACCCACGCTCCCCCTCCCTGGCTCCCAGCCCCACTCCCAGTCCTCACCCCGCCTGCCACAGGGCCCTCCCAGCCCAGGCTGCACAGAGTAGCACTGCCCCCGAGATGGATGATGAGTAGACAGAGTAGACACCAAGAGCCAGATAGAGCGGTCCTTGGCCCAGGCCCAACACAGCAGCCTGACCTGTCCCTGCAGCCACTAATGGTATAACCACAACCCTCTGGGAGCACAGCCTTAGCCCGGCAGGCTGGACGAAACTGTCCAGCCCCAGTAACCAGCCCTGTGAGGGCTGGATTGTCGCTGAAGCAGGGGGCAGGTGGGGGCTCCCTGAGCAAGTGCCCCTTGGCCACTCCTCCCAGGCATCCACTTCCAAGAATGGAAGTGCCACTTGGCACATAGACCATGGTGCAAGTGGAGAAACTGAGGGCCAGAGTTGAGAACTGTCCAAGGTCATGGAGCCAGGAAGTGGCAGACCCAGAGTCAGGTCCCAGCGTTCCAGGGGACAACAGGAGTCCCTGGTGTCGAGCACTGTCCCACCTACCAGCCACCCTGGCCAACCTGGGTGTATGGGCATCAATGTGCCAGCCAAGTGTGCAGCCTGGTGCTGCTGGGCTCATAGGCAGACGCAACTGGGCTCGGCAGGCAGACATTGCTGGTCAGGAATGCGGAATCGGCCTTTAAATACCTCAACGATTTCATGCCCTGGCATCTCCCTCTTCCCCAAGCCGCCCCAGGCGCCGGGCTGCGCTGCTGAGGCCTAATGAGCTGTGAAGGTCCATTTTTCAAAGTTAAACATTTCCTGGGCTCCCTGGCTCAGCCTTTAGACACAGCCTGGTAGCATCCTGAGTGCGGAGCCAAGACAGCCCCTCGGGAGGCCGTTGTCTGCACAACGCGCTCAGTTCTCACAGCCCACCTGATGCCAGTGGAAAACCTAGCCGAGTGACCAACATGTGGGATGCAGAGCCAGGGTAAACAAGGCCCAGGAAGGTGGGAGTCCCGCCCAACATAGCCTTCAGAGGCGTTGATTCTAAACCCCTGCTCCTTTTTAGATGAAAAAACTGAGGGAGGGGGCCATAAGTCCCCTAATGTCAGGGCCATGAGGCCATATCAAACGGAATCCCTCAGGACCAGGCACACAGTAGATGCTCAATAAGTGTCTGTTGCCAGGAGTAACCCACCCAAGGCTGCAGAGCAGTTAGTGGTAGCCATGAATGGAAACCCAGACCCCTGACTCCTGGATCCACTGTATCAGTCTAGGAGCTCTAACCGACCTCCTATCTGCTGGAATTGCTGTCAGCGTTCCCGGGGATAACCTGACCCCTACTTTAGACCGTGTCTTTCTGGGTCTGTGATATCATGGAAGGAAGCTTAGATCTGGACTCAGAAGAGCTGGGTTTGAGTCCCACCTCCGCTACTTACTGACTCTGTGAGACTGGGAGGGCCACTTCTCCGGGCTATTTGGTGACATTAATCTCAACCCAGGGGGCTTCTATACTCCCATTTCTTCCAAGCCCGTCCATACTGACATTGTATTTTTCTAGTCTCTGTAAGTATATCTATCCATTATCTGTTCATCTATTATCTACATCCACCATCATTCATTCTACCTCTTCCATCATTCAGCCATCCATTTATCTATTCACCCACCACCGGTCTGTTCTTCTATCATCCACCCATCCATCCATCCATCTTTCCACCCATCCATCCATCCATCATCCAATCATTCATCCCTCTACACCAAACCATGCGTTTACTCCTGCATTCATTTATGAAGCGTATGTCAAGAAAGCAATCTGCCAGTCCTACACCAGGGCTAGAGCCCAGGTCCCCAAATCCTGACCTAGTACCCTCTCCAGAACACCAGCTGTCCAGATAGCTCAGGGGTTACTCATTCTGCCACTGCATCATCTCTGATCTCTGCTTGGGAAAGAGCTCCCACTCTAGGTCTCGTGTGACAACCAAAAGCTAAGGGACCAGAGGGTCCCCCATTAGCCCTGCTTCAAGACTGTGGGAACCTGGTCAAGATTCTAATTGCTATGTAATACTCTATACCTGTAATGGGCACGTGATTGCAGAGGCTTCAAATTGGGCCATGCCAGGGAAGTCGGCTGGCTCAGGGGGCTGTAAAAGGACAATGTGATTCGGGGACTCAAAAAAATTATTGAAAATAAAAGGACAGGCCCTTGCCACCAATTCCACAGCTTCTTAAGGATCTTTGTTGCACCAGGCCCCAGACCTCAGCTAAGGTGGGACTAGACCTGCTCAGCCGAGCCCTCTTCATATCTCAGGGGAACAGGGTCAATCTGCAACCCCAAAATTATGCCAAACACCAGGAAATATATGTATGGTTCCTTAGCAACCCATGACTATGGGGACTGACCTGGGAATCTGTGTTCTTCCTCCTGTCTTATCTCATCCATCGGTCCCCTCCCTTGTCCATCTGTGCTCCCAGTCCCCAATCATATTATATGACTGGAATAATGACTAAAAGCCTGTACAACCCTGAAACCATACTTATATACTCATGCTTGCAAGGACACACACATGCATGAGTATTCACACAGACATGCATGCATACTACATACATAAAGAGAGGCCCAGGTTAAAAAAAAAGTCACTATTCAGTTACATATGTATATAAAAAGAATGAATTATTATAAACATAACAACTTGGATGAATCTGCAGGAAATTTGTAAACTATGTTTACAATACCAACATTCATGGGTCTGATATATATCATGTTGAACAAAAAAAGCCAGCTTCAAAAGAACACTATTGTGTGGTCCCATTCACATAAAGTAAACAGGAAACACTAATTTATGGGATTACCAATCAGGAAAGTTTTCTTTTGAGGAGGAAAGAGAAGTCATGATCATGAGGAGACATGGTACGGGATTTCTGAGACGCAGGTAATTTCTGAGTGAAAACAAATCCAATCCCAAAAGGTTGCATATGTATAATTCCCTTTATATGCATATAGCATACATGAAATGACAGAATTACAGAAATGGAGAACAGATTAGTGGTGGCCAGCAGTCAGAGATGGAGTCAGAACAAGAGAGGTGGGTATGGCTGTAAAAAGGCAACAAAAGGGAACTTTGTGTGATGGAATTGTTTTACATCTGGATGGTATCACTGTCAGAATTCTGGCTGTGATAATGTACTAGAGTTTTGTAAGATGTTACCACTGGGGGAAACTGGATGAAGGATACATTAAATTTCTTTGTATTTCTCACAACTGTGTGGGACTCTACAATTATCTCAATATAAAAAAAATTAATTTTTTTTGTCCTTTTTGTGACCGGCTGCACCGCGCTCAGCCAGTGAGCGCATCGCACCAGCCATCCCTATATAGGATCTGAACCCACAGCGGGAGTGCCGCTGCGCTCCCAGCGCCGCACTCTCCCGAGTGTGCCACGGGTTCGGCCCTAAAAAAAATTAATTTTAAGTAAATAAAATAATTCCATTGAAAATGGATGGCATTTTTCAATAAAAGGTGTAAGACCAACTGAATTAATATGCATGGGAAGAACTGAAACTTGATCCCTATCTCACACCATAGATAAAAATTAATTCCAGGTGGATTGAAAGTCTGAATATCAAATGTGAAACAATAAAACTTCTAGAGTATTAAATGGAAGAGCATCTTCAAGACCTTGAGGTGAGAAAAGATTCATTTATAAGCTAACAAAAAGCACTAACGATAAAGGATCACATGGACTACATTAAAATGAAGAACTCATTAACAGACATGACTGGAAGAGTGAAAAGACAAGCCATAGAGTGGGAGAAGATATTTACAACATATATAATCAAGAAAGGAAGAATTTATAGATATATACAGAATCCCTACAAATGTATAAGATTAAAGATAGACAACTCAATAGAAAAATAAGTAGGAATTTTGAACATATACTTTACAAAAAAAGAATATCCCAATGGCCAATAAACTTATGAAAAGGTGTTCACTAATAGGACTAAAAAGGACTGACAATATCACAAGTTGGCAAAGATGCAGAACAACCAGAACTTTCCTGTACTGCTCATGGAAGTATAAATCAGTACAACCACTCTGGAAAACTGGCAGTATCTACTAAAATTGAACATAGACACAACTTATAAACCCACTGCAATAGAAATGAGTGCACATGTCTACCAAATGGTAAGTACATGAATGTTCTCATAGAAGTACAGTCCATAATCACTGAAAACTGGAAACGACCAAATGTCTGTCAATAGTAGAATAGTTCATATCAGACAAAATAGACTTTAAACTAAAAACCATAGAAAGAGACAATGATGGTCACTACATAATGATAAAAGGACTGATGCATCAAGAAGACATAACAATCATAAATATGTACGCACCCAATGTTGGAGCAGCCAGATTTATAAAACAAACTCTATTAGACCTAAAGAAAGAAATAATAGACGAGGGTAGCAGAAGACACGTCCA
>NW_007726724.1:564229-572986 GCF_000696425.1 Galeopterus variegatus
GTAGATGTAGAAAATCTGAACAGACCAATAACAATTAAGGAGATTAAAGCTGTTATCAGAAAGCTCCCAACAAAGGAAAGCCCAGGACCAGACGGATTCACAGCAGAATTTTACCAAACATTCAAAGAGGAATTGACACCGATTCTTTACAAACTATTCCAAAAGACTGAAACAGATACAAACCTCCCAAACTCATTCTATGAAGGAAACATCATCTCGATACCAAAACCAGGTAAAGATATAACCAAGAAAGAAAACTACAGGCCAATATCCTTGATGAATATAGATGCAAAAATCCTCAATAAAATATTAGCAAACAGAATACAACAACACATATGTAAAATTATTCACCACGATCAAGTGGGATTCATCCCAGGGAAGCAAGGTTGGTTCAACATACGCAAATCAATAAATGTGATCCACCATATTAACAAAATCAAACACAAGGACCATATGATCATCTCTATTGACGCCGAAAAAGCATTTGATAAAATCCAACACTCATTCATGACAAAGACCCTTTATAAATTAGGTATAGACGGAAAATATCTCAACATAATTAAAGCCATATACAATAAACCCACGGCCAATATCATCCTGAATGGGGAAAAACTAAAAGCTTTTCCTTTAAAAACAGGAAGCAGACAAGGATGCCCACTCTCACCACTCCTATTCAACACAGTATTGGAAGTATTAGCCAGAGCAATCAGAAAAGAGAAGGAAATAAAGGGCATCCAGATTGGAAAAGATGAAGTCAAACTGTCCCTGTTTGCAGACGATATGATCCTATATATCGAACAGCCCAAATCATCTACAAAAAAACTCTTAGAAGTGATAAATGAGTTCAGCACAGTAGCAGGATACAAAATCAACACACAAAAATCAGTAGCATTTCTATTCACCAATAGTGAACAAGCAGAAAGAGAAATCAAGAAAGCCTGCCCATTCACAATAGCCACCAAAAAAATAAAATACCTAGGAACTGAACTAACTAAGGATGTGAAAAATCTCTATAACGAGAACTACAAACCACTCCTGAGAGAAATTAGAGAGGATACAAAAAGATGGAAAGACATCCCATGCTCCTGGATTGGAAGAATCAATATAGTGAAAATGACTATACTACCCAAAGTAATATACAAATTCAATGCAATCCCCATCAAAATTCCAATGACATTTCTCTCAGAAATGGAAAGAACTATACAGTCATTTATCTGGAATAACAAAAGACCAAGAATAGCCAAAGCAACGCTGAGCAAAAAAAAATAAAGCTGAAGGTATTACTCTACCTGACTTTAAACTATACTACAAAGCCACAATAACCAAAACAGCATGGTACTGGTATAAAAACAGAGACACTGATCAATGGAATAGAATAGAATACCCAGAAATCAACCCACGCACTCACTGCCATTTGATCTTCGACAAAGGCACCAAGCCTATTCACTGGGGTCAGGACTCCCTCTTCAGCAAAGGGTGCTGGGATAACTGGATATCCATATGCAGGAGATTGAAACTAGACCCATACCTCTAGTAGAATAGTTAAATGAAATACTACACAGCATTGAAAATAAAACTATATTTACAACACCAACATTTATGGATCTCACATATATCAAGTGGAACAAAAGAAGCCAGCTTCAAAAATAACAATATTGTGTGGTCCCATTCATATAAAGTAAACAGGAAACACTAATTTATGGGATTACCAATTAGGAAAGTGTTTCCCTTTGAGGAGGAAAGAGAAGTAATGATCATGAGGAGACATGGTGGGGGACTTCTGAGATGTAGGTAATGTTTTGTTTCTTGACCTAGGTGGTTCTTATATGAATTTCACTTTGTGATAATTCATGGAGCTGCATATGTTACTTTTTTAAAAGTTTTGACTTTAAAATTAATACCATGGGGGTGGGACTTACAGCATAGTGCAGTGAGAAGGTCACCAAATCCTCTCTCTAACAATTATAAAACTAATCAAAATTATAAGAAATAATTATTTCACCATCCTAGAAGTTGACCAAAGACATTTGTTCATGAAAAACTGCTGAACTTTGGATAAGACAGAGGAATCTGTGGTGTTCTTACCTGGAACTGCTCCCATATTCCCACCCCCAGCTCAGTTGATGCAGTCGTTCAAACAAGGCAGGGCAAGGCAAGCCATGAAAACTAGAAGTTTCATTGCCAGGGGCCAATTTGATTTGGAGCTGAAGGCACAAAATTCACACTCAGTAGCAGTATTGTCAGTAATAAGCAGCAATCTTAGTGGCAAGTGAATGGGGAAAGCTAGCAATTCTACTAGGCTGAAATCACGATCTTGTCTGGGGCAGCAATAAACCAGTGGACTAGCCAGAAATTTGACAGGGATATACATGAAATGTGACAGTTTTAGAGATGCTTTAATAAGCTCTCTACCTATACCTAGCTGATGGGCAGCACCCATACATGGGAGAGCAGGAGGGCCCAAGAAATTACCACATCCCTGGCCTACTGAGAGCCTCCGGGCATATGCAGAGGAGACACAAGAGGGTCTGGCAGAAAGGAAAAGCCAGCATGGGCTTAAAAATTACCTGATCTTTGAATGTGCTCCTAGACCCACATGCATATCTATGAGCAGAGTGAAAGCCTGACTGGCTCAAGGTGTTTGCACACAACCTCCAATCAATCATTGACTAACCACAAGTTATGCAGACACAGAGGTGATCCCTAGGAAGCCAGAATTAATATTAAAAATGGATTTTTTAAAAAAGAAAATGAATAAACTAACAAAGACATCAGTGATCACACATCAGGGGACAATGGACTTCACAGCTTTAGTTCAGGTAAGTTAATAAAACCCCAGCAAAACTAGGAAGTCTTGGGGGTTAAAATCAGAAGTCAAAGCTGCTGCAACATATTATCTGAAATGTCAGTTTTCAACACAAAATTACAAGACATGTAAAGAAATAGGAAAAGGTGACCCATAGTCACAAACAAAAAAGTAGTTAATAGAAACTGTCATTGGATATCCCTAGATGTTGGATATAGCAGGCAAAGATTTCAAAGCAGCTAATATAAATAAGTTTAAAGAAATAAAGACAACTGTATTTAAAGAATTAAAGGAAAGTATAATAAAAATGACTAGAAATATAGAACCACAATGAAGAGAAAAGTTATTTTTAAAATGGGAAATTTGGAGTTGAAAAGTGCAATAATTGAAATTTAAAAATTCACTAGAGGGCCTCCACAGAAGACTTGAGATGGCAGAAGAAAAAAAATTCTTCAAGTTCAAGTGAACTTGAAGGTGGATCGATAGAAATTACCCAATCTAAAGAACAGAGAAAACAACTAGAGAAGAAAAATTAACTAAGCATCAGACACCTGTGGGACAACATCAAGTGCACCAATATATGTGTGATGGAAGGTCCAGAAGAAGAGGAGAGAGAGAGAGAGAGAGGTGGGAAAAATATTTGAAGAAATAATGGCTGAAAACTTCCAAAATTTGATGAAAACATTAATCTCCAGACCCAAGAAGATTTTTAAAAAGCCCAGTAGGATGAACAAAAAAAAAAATCCACAACTAGACAGATCATAGCCAAACTGATGAAAAACAAAGAGAATGTAGCAATAGTAAAGTGATTCACCACATGCAGGATAACAACTGCATGGCTAACAGCTGATTTCTCATTTGAAACTATGGAGGTAAGAAGACAGTGAAATGGCATATTCAAAGTGCTGAAAAAAAAAATGTTAACCAAGAATTCCATATTCTAAGAAAAACTAACCTTCAAAAATGAAGGCAAACTAAAGACATTCACAGACAAAGAGAGACTGAAAGAATTTGGTGCTACCAGGCCTGCTTTAGAAGAAACACCAAATGAAGTCTTTCAGGCTGAAAGGAGATGTCAGATGGCAATTAAAATCCACAAAAAAAAAAAAAAAGGAGCACAAGAAATGGTAAATATGCAGATGAATATAAAATACTCTACAAATGTATTATTTTATTTTTCCTTCCCTTAACTTCTTTTAAAAGCATAAGACTGTATAAAGCAATAATCATAACAGTATATTGTTGGGTTTTTAACATATGATAATAATAGGACAAAGGAGGGAGGATAAAACGGAGTTGTATTAGAATAAGGTTTCTCTATTTTACCATAATTAAGTTAGTATTAATATGAAATAGACTATAATATATTAGAATGAATATTGTAGTCCCTAGAACAATCAATAAGAAAACAACTCAAAGAAATATTGCTCAATGTGTTTATTAGAAGTGGGAAAGGGGGAGGGGGAGGGAGGTTGGTAAGAAACAAGATAAGCATCACAAAGATTGATTACATTTTGTAAACATGAGTATACTAATTATCCTGATTAGATCACCACATATTATACACATGTATTGATATTCAATTCTGTACCCCACAAATATATATAATCAATTATCTTTCAATAAAAAAATTGTCTAAAAAATATAGCTTAAAAAATTAAAAGAGGAATTAAAGTGGTACTCTAAAAATATTTACCTGACACAAAAGAAGTCAGAAAAGGAGAAAAAAGAAAGTAAAATATAGACATAGAAAATAACTAAGAAAATGGTAACCATATAAAATAAAAAATTACACTAAATGTGAATGGACTAAACAGCCCAATTAAAAGGCAGAGATAGTTGGACTGAATTTTTAATAAAAAAAAAAAGAAACCAAGAACCAAATAAACACTGTCTTCAAGACAAGAAATATTACCAAAGACAAAGATGGAGATTTCATAATGATAAACATGTCAATACCTCAGGAATATATAACAATTATAAATGAATGTGCCCAAACCAACAAAGCCCCAAAATACATGAAGCAAACATTGAAAAACTGAAAGGAGAAATAGTTCAATAGTAATAGTTGGAGATTTCAATACTCCACTCTCAATAATTGAGAGAACAACTAGGAAGAAAATCAGCAAGGATATAGAAGACTTGAACACAGTAATAGTGCAAAGGAGGGAGGATAAAATGGATAAAATCACCAACTTGACCTAACTGACATTTATATAACATTTCACCCAGAAGATCACACATTCTTTTCAAAAGCACATGGGAATATAAGGGAACATTATGAACAACTTTACCCCAACAGAGTAGACAACTTAGATAAAGTGGAAAAATTCCTGGAAAGACACACCTTACCAAAACTGATTCAATAAGAAACAGAAAACTTAAATAGATTTATAACCAGTTAAAAAAAAAAGACTAATTAATTAAAAATCTTCCCACAAATAAAAGCCCAGGCCCAGATGACTTTAGTAGTAAATTCTGTCAAATATTTAAAGAAATGATGCCACGCCTACACAACCTTACAGAAAAAAGGAGAAAAACTTCTTCACTTATTCTATGAGACCAGTATTCCCCCGATACCAAAACCAGACAAAGACGTGACAAGAAAATAACAGACCTATATACCTTCTGAATGTAGATGCAAAAATTCTTCCTAAAATATTAGCAGCCAGAACCCAGCAATATATAAAAGGATCATGTAGGTAGGATTTATTCCAGGAATGCAAGGTTGGTTTAGTGTCTAAAAATCAACTAATGTAATATGTTATACTAGTAGATAAAAGGACAAATGCCACATGATCACCTTAATAGATGCAGAAAAAGCATTTGACAAAATTCAATACCCATTTGTGCAAAAACTCTCAATAATTGATATCTCAATAATTGATAGAACAACTAGGAAGAAAATCAGCAAGGATATGGGAGACTTTTACATTTACAAATCATATTTATGACAAAGAACTTGTATCTAGAATACATATAGAACTCTCATAATAAACTAGGAATAGAAGGGAACTTCTCAACCTGATAAAGACTCTTTGAAAACCACAGCTAACATCACAGTTGATGGTGAAAGACTGAATACTTTTCCTCTAAGATCAAGAACAAAACACCTCTGCTATTTAACATTATTCTGGAGGTTCTAGTCAGTGCAAAAAGACAAGAAAAAGAAATAAAAGGCATCTAGCTTGAAAAGGAAGATGCAAACCTCTCCTTATTCACAGATGACATGGTCCTGTATGAAGAAAATCTAAGACATCCGCCAGTCAGCTAGAACTAGCTAATAACTAAATTTACCAAGATCATAGGATAAAAGGATCAATACGCAAAACTAAATTTTATTCCTATGTACTAGCAACAAACAATCTGAAAGTAAAATTAAGAAAATAATTCCTGGGCCGGCTCGGTGGCGCACTCGGTAGAGTGCGGCGCTTGGGAGTGCGGCGGCGCTCCTGCCGAGGGTTCGGATCCCATATAGAGACCGGTCCGCTCACTGGTTGAGCGTGGTGCGGGCGCGACACCGAGGGTTGCGATCCCGTTACTGGTCACGAAAAAAGACAAAAAGGAAAAAAAAAAAGAAAAGAATTCCATTCACAATAGCATTTTTTAAACCCCAAATATTTAGAAATTAACAAAAGAAATTTTATTAGCAGGATTTGTACACTGACAATGACAAATTGCTAAGAGAAATTAAAGATCTAAATAAATGGACAGACATTCCATATTTATGGATTAAAATTCCCTAACTAATCTATAAATTAAACACAAGCCCATCAAAATCAAAGAAGATATTTTGGCAGAAATTGAAAAGCTGACCCTAAAATTTACATGGAAGTGCAAAGGACCTAGAATAGCCAAAACAATTTTGAAAAGAAAAACAAACTTGGAGGGCTTACACTACTTAATTTCAAAATGTACCACAAAGCTACAGTAACGTAGCCGTGGTAATGGCATAAAAATAGACGTATACATCAATGGAATAGAATTGAGATTCCAAAAATAATCCTTACATTTATGGTCCCAAGCAATATTAAAGGCATAAAATACAGTCTTTTCAAAAAACATATCTGCATGTGGAAAAATGAACTTCAACCATTACACACCATACACACAGATGTTAACTCAAAATGGACAACAGATTTAAATGCAAGAGCTAAAACCATAAAACTCCTAGAAAAAAAACAGAGAAAAATCTTTGTGACCTTGGATTAGGCAAAGAATTCTTAAATATGGCACCAATAATATGATCCATAAAAGAAAAAATATTGAATTGGACTTTATTGTAAGTAAAAACTTTTGTGTTCCAAAAAGATACCATTAAAAAAATGAAAGACTAGCTACAGACTGGGATAAGACATTTACAAATCATATTTCTGATAAAGAACTTGTATCTAGAATACATATAGAACTCTCTTAATAATTTTGAAACTCAATAATAAACCCATTAAAATGGGTAAAAGATTTGAACAGACATTTTATCAAAGAAGAAATACGAACACATGAAAAGATAATCAACTTCATTGGTCATTTGGAAAACATGAATTAAACCCATCATGAGAGACTCCTGCACATCTGCTTAAATATGTATAATAAAAAAACCAGCAATACCAAGTGTTTTGAGAATGTAGAGGAAGTGGAATTCTCATGTATTGCTGGTGGGAAGGTAAAATGGTCCAGCCAGCTTGGACAACTGGGAGTCTGTTAAGAATTTAAATACAAACTTACCAGAAAATCCAGCAATTCCACTCCAAGGATTCTACCCAAGGGAAATGAAGACATTTGTCCACACAAAGACTTGTACACAAATGTTCATAGCACCATGACTCACAATGGCCCCAAACTGGAAACAATCCAAATGTCCACCAATTGGTATATGGATTAAAAAACCTTGATAGAGCAATACAATGGAATACTATTCTGCAGTAAAAGTAAACGAGCTACTGACACATGCTGTAGGATGAATGAATCTCAAAAACATTACGCTAAGTGAAAGAAGCCACATGCCACAGACTGCATATTGTATGATTCTGTTGGTGTGAAATGTCCAGAAAAGGTAAAGCAATAGAGACAGGATGCAGACCAGTGCCTGGGGCTGGGGCGGGGGAACTGACTGCAAATAGCCATGAGGGAACCTCTGGGGTGAGGAAAATGTTCTGAAAGTGGTTTGTAGCCATGGCTGCACAACTCTATAAATGTACAGAAACCACTGAATCGCATGCTTACAATGGGTATGCAAATGCACCATGGGTACGCACACAGTGTTATGGTATGTAAATCATGCCTCAATAAAGCAGTTCGAGAAGAAAGGAGAAGCATGCTAGTGCAACTGGAACAAACACACACGGGGGTGCCTCCACTGAGGACAGCCTTCTTTCAAAGCAGCCCCCTACAGGATCAGTCTTGCTCCAAGAGGAGAACTGCCTCCAGAATAATTTCACAAGCCCCCTAAAGCCAACAGCCTCTTGGCCGTCCTGTCACACTTTGCTTTTCATTCAAAACAGGAGAACCCCCCATGACCTTGGCATAACTTCTGAAAATCTAACCCATAATTGCGTTTCCTTCGTGATCCGCCTTGGACACACCTCCAACTTCTGGGTGTTCCGGCATCACCCTGGGCCCAGGGAACAGTTCCAAATGAACATAGGACGCCCAATGAGACAGTCCCCCGATGGGACTGGAGCAATACAAGGCGACGCAAAGGCTAACGTCTGCTTTGCTTTCATAGCCTAAGTTTGGAGCTCAGGGTCAGAGCTGTTTGCTGGGTGGGCGAGTGAGTGAATTAATGAAGTTCATTCTTGTCTTCGGCGAGTGAGTCCTGTGCCTTGGCCTCCCGGTCATGTTCTATGAATCAATCACACGCACACATGTGCACTCAGCTACCTCCTTTTCTGCCCCACCTCGGCCTCTGTCCCTTCTGTCACCCTGCCTGCTGGGGGGGGGGGGGGGGGGGG
>NW_007726724.1:573110-581913 GCF_000696425.1 Galeopterus variegatus
GGGGGGGGGGGGGGCAGTGGGCAGGACAGGACAGATGAGACCCTGCACCGTGGGGCTTTCAGAGGAGAGGGGGGACACCATGACCAGGATGGGCGGATGATGAGCACAGATGAGACAAGTGCCCAGAATCACATCAGAGAGGTCACTGTTGGGGGGCTGCAGGGGACAGCAAGCCACTTGGGGAACAGCCCAGAGAGGAGTGTGGCCAGGGTGTGGGGGGAGCCAGCAGGCAGGGCGGTCAATGTGCAGGGCAGGGGGCCTCATTCAGAGCACTGTGACAAGCAGGACAAAGCATCCAGGCTGTGCCAGCACTCCCCAAATATTGCCCAAACAGAGTTATGGCTCCAATTTACCGGTGAGAAAGTAAGCCTTTGGGAGCCTTCTGCGCCCCTCCCCACATGCTCGAGAGCAGAGCCGGGGGGTGGGGTGGGGTTGAGGCTACAGCCTGGCATCAGTTCCGTCTCCCGCCTCAGCCTCCACTACTCCTCTCCTCCACGGAAGCTTCCTGTGAATTCCCTCACCCAGCTGGCTGCAGGCGGGTCCAGGGGAGCCCGGAGCAGGTGCAGGGACTGTCCTCCAAGTCCCAGGCATGAGCACCCAGCCTATGGCCCAGCTGGTCAGGCCAGGCACGAAGCTCCCCTCGGGCCACAGAGACAGGACTGCCCGGAGCCCGGCACCCAGCCAGGGGGAGGGCCCAGAAGCCACCTGCAGGGAGCGGGCAGTGCAGCAGTGATGTTGCAGGCAGGATGCACACAGGCCAGGGCTGTGCCTGTGGCTGGCTCCCCACTCCCCATTCACCAGCTGGGTGGGCACCGGCAAATTGCCAAGTCCCAGTCATGGTTTGCTCGTCTGTAAGACGGGGGGCCATAGGGGATCGTGTGTGTGTGTGTGTGTGTGTGTGTGTACATATGTGCGTGTGTATGGGGAGCCTGTCTGTGCTTGGGCAGGTGCCAACCTCCCCACAAGAGGGACATTATCACTAATATTATTAATGCCAGGCCGGCCCGTGGCTCACTCGGCAGAGTGCGGTGCTGATAACACCAAGGCCCCGGGTTCGGATCCTATATAGGGATGGCCGGTTTGCTCACTGGCTGAGTGTGGTGCTGACAACACCAAGTCAAGGGTTAAGATCCACTTACCAGTCATCTTTTTAAAATTTAAAAAAAAAAAAAAAAATATATATATATATATATATATATATATATAATTAATGCCAACCAGGAGACATAGGGTCACAAAGCCCAGAAGAGGTGATAAGGAGATGGGGAATCAGGGTCCCCAGGCCCCTCCTCTGCCCACACCAAGACCAGCTTCTCGGAAGACAAGCACTCCTAGGAACGTGGGGCCAGCACCTCCCACCACGTCCCTCAGTGTCAGGGAGCCCAGCTCCCCGTGTCCACGCGACGCTGGCCGTCTGCTGCCTCCACGGCCCACTCACTCCCTCACTTCTGAATTCACTCATTCACATGTCACCTGCTCCCTCACCTGCACATCAGGTAGCTGGAAAGACAGGCACAAAAAGACGGGGATGTCCTGGTACCCACACAGGGGACTTTGCAGAGGCCTGTAGGAGGTGAAGGAGATGGCCCAGGGGAAGCCACAGCAAGAGCAGAAGCTCAGAGGCCGGACCCACGGGCCAGGCGGTAGGGCAGGAGGAGGAACCGGAGGTGGCTTGGGGGCAGGCGTGCAGCACCTCACGTGGGTGTCTCCATCCTCTGGAAGGCATTCGTGCCGGGGAGGCCTCAGGTCAGACCAGGGTCTTAGGGATCATGTCCAACAGCAAGTGGGGGGCTGGAGGGGGGCTGGGCAGGGAGACCAGTGGGGCGGCCGCTGCTCAGGCAAAGGGGTCAGAGCAACATCACACCCCCCACCTAGGGTGGACAGTGCTGTGGGGTTAGGGCACATAGGGAGGAGCAGACCCCTCTGCTCTTCCCCCTGAGGCTCCTAGACCCTCCTCCCACCAGCAGGAAGGGCAGGGAGGAGGAAGGAGGGCGCACCTCGGCAATGCCAGCTGCTGCCTGGCCAGGCATCACGACATGGAGTGCAGAAGAAGCAACACCACAGACCTGCTCAAGGCTCTGTGAATGCTGCCCTGAGGAGCCCGTGGGGCCCACAGCTAACTGGCCTAATGATGCCACATGGGCCACAGGCCCTGCACATCTGGGTGAGGACAGGCACCTCAGCCATGTCTGAGGCATGTTGGAGGGAGGACAGAGCACATTTTACTGTAGACAGGGTCTGAGGGTAGCAGCCCCCACCGGTCTTGTCAGACCCAGTGCCTGGACCTAGACTCCCCCGTGGTCTGTGCAAACAGAAGGTCCCTCCCACCCCCATCTCAGTCTCAGGGGTTGGTGCCCAAAGGAGGGTGCAGGGAACCGTCAGTCACACAGCATCACTGGTGGGTCTCAGTCTCCTAATCTGTAAAATGGGCTACATGACCAAGCTGGCTTTACCCACCAGAAAGGAGGGAAGAGCGGGGGAGGACAACACTGTTGCAATGTCTTCCTTCTCCCCCAAACATACAAAAAGGGGAGGCAGGAGTGTCAGCCCAGTGCCCGGCACGCAGCAGGTGCTCAGTGAAGTTTCATTGAACACACACATGGCCCCGCCTCTGGGTGCCAGTCACCGTTGTAAGCACCTTTCACGCCTTAGCTCACGGAATCCCCACACTAACCCTATGGGGAGTATTATCGTTATTATCACACCGATTTGCCAGAGAAGGAAACCCAGGCCCACCCCTGCCCCCACTGAACTGGAGCCTGACTGGCAGGGAGGAAGCAAGGAGCCCAGGGAGAATCCACAATGGGGGTGCTGAGGGGGCCCCTGGATGTAAGTATAGCTGCAGGCTTTGCTGATGGGGGTAAGGGTAGAGGAGGAAGCCCAGGCTGGAGGTGGGAAGGCTGAGCAGCACTTCCAGAAGCTTCTGGGCTTGGGCCTGTCATGCAGGGCCAGCCAGGCTATCCTGGGCAGGAGTGGAGAGAATGTGGGGAGTTGGGGGCAGGCGGCCTGCTTGCCCTCCACTCAGCCAAGTGGTTCCTCCTCCCGGCCCCTCACTCAGGGCAGACTCTTGAGCCTCTGTAATCAAGGGGCCCAGAGCTGGCTGCAGGTTGTCAGTAACCAGACACTTGGCTTTCCCTCCCCTTCTGAGGCTCAGCTCTCTCACCTGGAAAACGGGGCAGTGGGGAAAGGGGGTGTCAGACACAGGCGAGCTGGGTTCGGACGTGTGAGCTGTGAGCCTGGGTCAAGTTACTTCCCCACTCAGTGTCTCAGTCTCTCAACTGTGAAATGGACACATGCACCTCCCTCTGGACTGCATGAAGATTCACAGGGGTGCTAGGCCTCACCCATGGTCTGCCACTCAGGGCACAGGACAGGGTGGGAATGGGCTATCTGAGCTCAGGGGGGTACGAGGTTCTGTGGCTCCCAGTGTCCTGCATGGTTGTAGCAGGACAGGAGCCACGGGTCCCATCTTGGCAGGGGGCTGTGCTCCAGGACACTGGTAATATGTGTTTGTGTGTGCACCTGTGCCTGTCAGCGTGTGCACACGTGTGTGTGCCTCATGGGTGCCTGCAGAGAGTGGTATGACCTCCACACCCGCCCCCCCAGGTGCACACTCTTCCTGTGTCAGGCACCTGCCCCGGGGCTGGGAGCTACCCATTTCTGCTGCGTCCTATATGATCCTGACATGTGTGGGTTAAGGCCAGGTGACAACACTAGATTTCTGGTGAGCTGTTTTTCTAAAAAGCTGTCTCTGGAGAATCCCATCCTTCAGAGCTCGTGTGTTCTTGCTCCATGGGGACAACATAATGAGAGAACCAAAATAAGCCCGGATGTCTGTCAGACAGCAAACACCTCGGAGGCCTGAGTCTCTTCCCCATGTCCCTCCTGCCTCCCTCAGGACAGAGCAGCCAGGCAGCTCCCAGAACCCCCAGGCGATAGAGTCCAACTTGGGGCCACTGGGGGCTTCACAGGCATGAGCCATCAGGGGCCCTGGGGAGCTCCCCATGCACCCTTCACCTTCTAACTTCTGTTTGCTCTACTGGATTTGCAAAAAAAAAAGAAAGAAAGAAAGAAAAGCGGACAACAAATTCATTTTACAGACCCCAAACCCTCAAACTGCAGGAATTTCAGGCCAGAGCCATGATAATTCATGAACCGGCACCTGCCACCTGTCCTGGACTCTGAGCGGTGGGAGCAGCAGCACCCCCAGGAGGCGTGCACAAGCACACGCATGTGTGAGCACAAGGACACTGATCTGCACTCACACCGACTCCCACGCTAAGATCAGAGAATCGTGTCTCTGAGAGGAAGCTGGGGCGCAGACACCCGAGGGAGTGGGCCCTGCGCTCTTCTCTCACCGGCGCCCCCATGGGGTCAGTGCTAAATCGACCACATTGTTCCATACCAATCCATTTTGGGGGGTTCATCTCCCTCCAAAACACATCGCTGAAACGTTAATGGATGTCAAAGGGGAGATAGGATTTGCTTTGCACAGTCTCACTCTCCATGGGGCTGTATCCCCCATTTCCTAATGGATATAAACAGGGAAATGGGTTTTGCTTTACAGAATATTTTTCTCCATAGGAACACAGCTCCAATTTTTAAAGCAACGTCAAAATAGAAGTTACCTGCCTCCCCCCCCTTACCAGTGTCATCCCCCCCAGTATGGGCTACCCCTGTCATTCCCAGACATTGGCAGAGTCTCCTGATGGCTCATTCCCATTCGTGCCCCTAAAAATCCTTTCTTTACCTACAGAGATATTTCAAACATGTAAGTCAGCCTTGTCTCTCAGCTGCTTCAAACTCCCCAAAGGCTTCTCAAGGTAGATCCAACTCTTTTCAAGAACTCCAAACAGCCCAGAGCAGCCCAGATCCTGTGACCTCCCCTCCTGACCTCTTAGCCCTGACGGTTGCCACCGTGGCCTTGCCCTTCCTCCAGCACACCAAGCTTGTCACAGCAACTTTGCACTTGCTGTTCCTTTTTCCAGCATGCTCTTTCCCTGCCTCTTTGCACAGCAGGACGCAGAAGGACACAAGGGCTAAGCCTGTCCCCCACGAAGGACGCCAAGGTGGCATGTCTGAGTGAGGGTCCCATGGGGCAAAATCAAAAGCAGCTTTGCCTTTTCCAGAACTAGTATTAACAATTTAGACTCACCGCAGTCGTCCATCCACCCCAGCCCTAGCCTTACAGAGGGGAGGCCAAGGCTCTGGGAGGGGAAGGAAACCACCCAGGTCCAACCACACATCAGAGGATCCACAGCGTGGGCCTCCCTGCCCAGGGCCTCCTGCCCCAGGACCATAGCACCCCTGCTCCTGGCCTCTGCTCCCAGCCCTGGCACCACTCTACAGATGAAAGCACCAGGCACAGGGAGGAAGGTGGCCTGCTTCCAGGTCCCACGGCTGGCAAGATGCACGGCAGACACTAGGCCGCTCCCTGACCTGTAGCTAGGCCCTTCCAGAGGCTTCTGTGGGGCTTTGAGACATGCGGGAGGCATTTTAGTGGGGATGGCAGAGTTCCCGGTGCAGACTCCCCACAGGAGAGGAGCCAACAGACTGAGGGTGAGGTGACCTCTCTCCTGGAGCCACAGCAGACCAGGGGAAGAGGGGTTTCTGGGGACCACAGTTTCCACTGGGGACAGGAGCCAGGGTGCCCTGAAGCCACTGTAAACACCCTCCACGTAGCAGGCAGGCACTCAGCTCATGTCCCCCTCACATGAGATCTGGTTTAGGAATCAGCTGCCCATTCTCCATGCATGTCCAAGAAGCTTCCCATGCTCGCTCTTTTGATCTTGCTTGGCTCAGTCAGCACTCTGACCTCCCAGAACGGGGGCCAAAGGCAGGAGCCCAGCACAGGGCCAGGCCCACGGTCCAGGCTCAGGAAACATATGCCGAGGGTCCCCAGTCCCCCTGGGTTTCCAGGGAGGCCATGGAGGCTGGGATGGCAAAGAGGGTCTGTGGGGGAGGTGAGAGCTGGCTGCCCCGTCATGCCCACCCTGGCAGGGTGTCTGTGCTGTGTGCATTTCCAGCTGTGGCCTGAGCCCTTCCCCAGCAGCTCCTCTGGGCTCTGTCTTCCAGTGCAGGATATTAAGCACACAGCCGTCACTGACCGATTCCTGCCGATCACAGTGGCCTTTCCTCACGGTGCGCGCTCTGCAACACCCTCTCCCAGCACCTACTGTGGGCCATTGAAGGAAGGGTGCAGAGAACTTGATAGGGTGGCAATGGCCCCCTTTCCAGACACAATTCTCAGGCCCCCAAAGGCCAGCCAGGTCCGTCCTCATCCCCATGTGTGGGGTGGGCCAGTGGCTGCCTCTGTATCTCTGTGTTTATTAAACTAGAGAGAGTTAATGACTAGGAGGTGCCTGAGTTTGATCCTGCTGAAAATAAAACTCAGATCTGTCGGTAAACATGAGAGAGTCTCAGCTGTCAGTCATCTCTAGGGGTTTCCATCCCAGTCAGGATTCCAACTGGACCCGATCTCTTCCAAAGGTGGGGGTGGCGCTGGCTGGGGCATGCACACTCATACGGACAGACCTCTGAGCCTCTGTCACCTCACCCATGTCTCTGGTTCTAGTGGGAAGCTCTCAACTGGGTCGGTGCTCTGTAAATGCTTATTATCCCATTGGAGGGGGCAGGCGGCAGAGAGATGTGCTTCTGAGGGGCAGGGCTCTAGAGGGGTTTGGGTCAGAGTGGGCAGGGCCACACATGTAAGGCTGGGGTGTCCTGGGCCCTCCCAAGGCTTGTGGTTGGAGGTGAGGTGCTTGGGAGGGACGCAGTGTGGGAGCAGGGCTGAGCCTGGACACTCCTGCCTGCTCTGACACTGGCTTGCGGCCACTGTCCTACCTAGGCCTCAGTTTCAACATCTGTTAAATGGAGGGATTGAATCAGAGGTTCTATCAGATACAATGGGCCCATACTGATGGCCAGGAGGAGCTGGTGGCCTAGGCAGATGTACGCTGTGCCTCCCTGGCCCCTATCACTCCCATGGTGCCCAGAGCACGGCTTCTCCCTGCACCCTAGCCTCATGTTGGGGTGCTGAGGCATTACAGATGGGGGAGCAGGCCCTGTGCCTTCTACCAGTCACTCCCTGTGGCTGCTACGATCCATCCTGGGAGCTGGCAGAGGAAGGCACTGAGAGCAGAAATCACCAGAGAGGCAGATCCCACCATGCACTGGGCAGGGGTCACACCCTGCCTGCCTCAGTGGCCTATCAAACCCCTCTCCTCCCATCCCTGCTCACCGCTCCCCAAAGGCACCTTTCATTCTGCTGATTCCCCTGCCTGGATGCCCACCCCTTCCTTTCAGATTTTCTAAATGCTGCCCGCCCCTTAAGGGCCAGCCAGACCCATCCTCTGTGAGCCCCCATGCTTGGAATGGAGCAACCCCCAAAGAGGAGCTTGGGGTTGCCTTACAGGGGAGGGGAACCCTGAAGGCAAGACTGGCCATGAGATCTGAGGAACTAAAGCTCATTGTTGGGGCAGGAAGGGAGAAGACCGGGGCTGAGTCACCAAGATTCCAGGGTCTATCACCCCAGAACAGCCCTAGGAGTCCCAGCCAAGCGGGCAGGGGAAGGACTGCCATGGAGTGACCTCAGTGCTCAGATGCTGGGCCAGACTCCATGACTCAGTTTCTCCATCTGCTCCTCCTCACCCCCCAGGGCCCAGAGAAGGGTGCTGAGGCAGGCCCATTCTGCATCTGCCTAAGAAGGCCTGTCAGGCCCTCCTGAGCCTCTTGCTGCCCTAGGCCTCTGTTCTAGCTCTTCTCCAAGACCAAAGCCCAGTCCATCCTGGGATGGCCCTGTGGGGGAGGAGGCAAGGGCCAGATCCTGGCCACCTGGAGGCTGTGGCTCCACTACTCATTTGCTATGTGACCTTGGGTGATGCTGGACCCTTCTGGAAAATGGGGCTGGACCGGCTGATCTCCATTGGAAAGGAGCATATATATTCATGTGTTTATTGTCTCCTCAATCCTGGTACACCAGCTCTACGGATGCCAGGGCTTGCCATGGTCTTGTTCCCAGGCAGAGTGAACAGGAGGACTTCAATCACTCTTCCCACTCGAATGGCCAGGAGTCCCAGGGTGGTCTCTCCAACTCCTGCCCTCCCCTCCCCTCCCCGGGAGGCCAGCAGAGAGCTGGGCAAAGTCAGGTCTCAGCCCAGCCTGGGGCAGGACCAGGTACAGATGCAGCAGCTTTGGGGGGGGGGCAGTGTGTGGAGCTGGATGGCAACTGTGTGGCAGGAACACAGAGCGGTGCCAAGTGCCCACAGCTGCCACCCTTCTTTTTGCTCACCTATGGGGTCGAGCTGGCAGTGGGTGCACAGAATTCTCACTGGGGGTGAGGATGGAGGGAGCGGATATCCCCAGCAACCAAGGTTGCCTCTGCTCTGCTCGAATTACCTGACCTGAACCAACATCACAGGACACAGCAGCTGGGACATAGGACACCTCTCCACCACCCTCTCTGCCCACACTCACTACGAAACCTTGGATAATGTCCTGACCCACTCTGAGCCTCAGTTTCCCCATCTGCAGAGTGGGTGCTGAGATGGATGATACCAAAGCCCCCTCCACCACCAGCCACCCCAATAAAGACCCACCCAAGGCCAGTTGACACCCAAACTGCTGTTGGAAGAAACTGAATCCATGACAGAAAACAAAAAGGGAAGGACAATGTGGGACGGGGGGGGGGGGGCTGGGGGGATGACAAAGGTATCCAATGTCCGCGGAACCCCCCCCCCCCCCCCCCATTTTCCTTCCCTTTTTTTTTTTTTTCTTGTTTTTTTTTTTTTCTCCCACCGGTTTT
>NW_007726724.1:582806-585342 GCF_000696425.1 Galeopterus variegatus
AATGTGGGAGGGGGGGGGGGGGTGCTGGAGAGATGACAAATGTATCCAATGTCCGCGGCAACGCCACCATCCGCTCCAGGTTCACGCCCGGAAATTTATAGCCCCGTCACCCGGCCCCGGAGATCTATCTCCTGCCTGTCACTCACTGGCATTTTTCATCCTGCCGCCCTCTCTCCGTGTGTATTTATACACCACCCACCCAGGCATCTACAGGGTCTGCCTGTTTGTTTCTTGTGGAGATATATGAACACTCAAAGTCCATGCACCTCTGCTCATAAATTTCTCCCAATGCTACGGTATCTGAGTTTGGCCACTCAGAAATAAGGTCCTCTCCTAACGGGGACTGTGCCCCTCAGGAGGTTGAGACTACAGGGTGGGATTTCTGATCCAGGGAAATCTGAGAAGGAGGTTTTCCTGAGTGTTTAGAAAATTCCACTGAAACCTAAAGCTGATGCGTGAGCGTGTGTGTGTTGGAGACAGACAGAGACAGACACAGACGCGGGACCCAGGCAGATGTTCTGCTTTTACTCCATTGATCCAAGTCACTGGTTGTAATTTTAGTTCCACTAATTTTTCTTTCTTGGAGTAGATGAAACTGACAAGGATACATTTAGGGTCTAAAGATTCAAATGCCTGGGTCCAAGAGGGGCTACTCCAAGCTCTGGCTCTAGGCTCTCCTGGGGGCCTCAGCCACCTGTTTCTTGGTGGGGGGGATTAGGGAGCTGGACAGCAGCAGCCTCTCCCCAGCCCAGGTGTAGGGCACCTGCTTCCAAAGGCACTTGGAAAAATCACTGAGCTTTCCAGAAGGAGTCCTGTGGGGGTGCTGGGGAAGGGACTTTGTCTTCCCTCCCCTGCTCTGGCCCCAGGTACGGGTGCCCCCCCCCGCTCCCCAAGATCATTTGCCCAGCCTCAGGAGTGTGGCACTGGTTAAGGTGCCTATGCCGGCTTTCCTCAGAGTCACGAACAGTCTGCTCCCGGCCTGCTGTATCATCCTGAATTGTACGTACACAGAAGGCCTGCTGCTAAGGCCAGGGGGCTGCCCAGGTGCCTGAAGGAGGTAGGTGAGGGCATGGCTCCCAACCTTTCTGGCTCAGAGATGCCAAGTCTTCTGCCCAGACGGGGTGGGGGTGGGGGTTCAAACCTTCCTCATCACTGTTTGCCCAGGAAAATGTGGACTGAGGTGCTGGGGTCCCGGCCTGGCTCCAAACCCCATCAAATCCAGGGTGTGAAGGTGGGTTTCCCCCTTTAACGCACTGGGCCATCTGGTGTTTGTTCCTCTACCTTTGATGAAGTGGTACATAAACCTGGGGTGGGACTTAAGAGTCTGTCTCCTCAATGCTTGTTCAATTAAAAGGTGACAACAGCAAGCGCTAGAGGCAGAGGAGACCAGGGGGCTGGCTAGGCAGAAAAGATGAGAGTATCTATGGCTTTAAAACAACATAAGCCCCATTCGCTCAGGGCTGCATAGATGCTGGGGGTCATCTCTTGGAGGTGGACCCCGAGAGAGAGACAGTGTGGGGAGGTCTACCCTTTATATCTGCTCCTAGCTCTGCATCTTCCCAGAGCTTCTGTCCCCAAAGCTTTCTGCACAGCCCCCAACCAAATACAGAAGGTGAGAGGCAGATACGGCCAACTCAAGCCAGAGTTGGCAAGGGCTCCACTCTGGACCTGAAGGAAGAGAAGCTGCTCACAGCTGAGGCTTTGCTGGCAGGTGCACACCTGGCTTTGCCCCCCAGCCTGGAGGGAAGTCCTCCTCCGCCCTCTCTGCTAAGCTTTCACTTCTCGAAAAAAAAAGCATTATATCCCCATTTTACAGATGTGGAAACTGAGGTTCTGAGATGTCACCTGCCCCGAGGTCACACAGCTGATACCTGGAATAGTCCGATTTTTATCTCAGAGGCTGTCAGTTCCAGGTTGGTGGGGGTCCTGCAGGCGGAGCACCCTCCCTCCCCCGGCCCCACCCTGAGCAGATGAGGTGAGGACCCTTGTCTTTAGAGGTAGGTTGGGGCAAGGAGGCTCAGCAGCCTCCTCACACTCCAGAGGGATGACCATGAGGACGGATCCAAGGTGGAGGGTCGGGGAGGAGAACATCCACCACCAAGACCGGAGGAAAGCTCCACACCCCCATGCCGGGGGTTTGAGTCACTGGCCTAGGAATGCGGCCCCTCCCCAGTGTGTGACTGGACAGTCCCTGGGTGGGACTGAGGAAGCTTGAAACGTCGCAAGGGAGCGCAGACCAGGCAGGTCGGTGCTACGGGCACTGATGGGGGTCAGGGACGCAGGGCCAAAGAGGAGAGGGGCAGCATCCAGGTTTCCAGGAAGGGCAGGGGCTGCGGAGGGTCGACGGCAGGGATCGGCGGCTCTGGGGAGCGGGGCCGGGTGCGGACGGCGGCGGAGGACCGCGAGGGGAGAGAGGCGCGAAGGAGCTCCCGGAGAGAGCCGTTGTGCAGGCTGCGGCAGTGACCCGGAGGCGACAGCAAGACCCCGACCCGGGCCACTGGCTCTGCCGGACCGAGCCGGCGCCCGCTCTGCCGCC
>NW_007726724.1:586214-590029 GCF_000696425.1 Galeopterus variegatus
CGCCGCCTCGCTCCTTCCCTCCACCGCTGCCCGCGCGAGCTCCTCGGCCGACGAGGGGGCGGGGGAGGACGGGGTACTAGAAAGCGCTGGAGGGTTTCCTCGCGGGCCCTTCCCCTGCCCTTCCCACCCACATTTAAGTAGCCGGGGGAGGGGCTGCAACAGCTGTGGAATTAGCCACTCACGACCCCCACCCAATTAAGGAAAGCCAAGGCGTTCTCAGGACCCGGGTCCTCCTGTGCGTCCGGCCCACACCCGGGAGGGCAGACACCTAGGGGCTGGGCTCCCTTTCCCCAGCTTTGGCCCCCCTTCCTTCACTCACTCACCCCAACCTCTGGGATGACTCTGGGGGGCCCTCGAGGACTCTTCCGGCTTAGCCTGACCCTCACAGCCTGCGTGCGTGGAAGCCCCCGTCCGCGTGTTAGTGGCTGGGAAACTGAGTCAAGACAGGCCCGGAGGCCTGCTCCACGCCACACAGCCCGACCGAGCAGAGCCTGAGGGGCCGCCTGGGCCCCCAGGAGGGAGCCCTCCGGACCTCTTGCTCGTGCTGGGCTGGGCACGGCAGTGCCCTCGACAAGCACGGATTCGCGGCCCGGCCCTTCCCTCGGGGACGCTCTCGTTGTCCCCGCGCAGCCGGCCCATCCCCGCCGTCGCCCCCTCTCCGCTTCCTGTTCCCCGCCTGCCTATGATTCCCGGCCTCAGTACCCCCTGCACGCTCTCCGCTCCCCGCCAGCAGCTGGGCAATTCACTGAGCATACAAAAGAGTTGACTCAATTCAAAAGCAGCAAATCAAGATAAATCCTATAGTGTGTGGGGACCGGAGAGGGAATGTGAATGAACGCCCACAGCTCCGGCAAGTCCTATAAGGACTGGCCCAACCCCTAGTGGCAGGGCCCAACACCGCCTGGGCACAGAGGGTTCCCCAGGAGCCAGAAGGGGGGAATGGGCTCCCAACTACTTTCCCTTCGCCAGGCCTTCAGAGCACTGGCCAGAATTTAGGAGTTTAGTGCTTTGTGGCCTCCCCCTGCCGGCTGGGTGGGGCTCCTATGAGGGTGGGTGCGGAGCCATGAACGGGGGTTCTAAGACAAGAGTCAGTGTGCCCTCAGGATTACATACAAGCATATACTATACAGTGTGGCCTGAACATATTTCACAGCCCCAGGGGTCTAGTGAAACATAGGGGGAAAGGGCAGATGGGCCACTCGGGGCATTTGAGCTGTAGCCTTTCTCCTTTGGCTGCCCTGAACCTGGACCCCTGTCACAGTCAGGCGGCAGGCCAAGAGCAGGCCCAGGTTTATCCACCAAAGAGACACTGCAAGCCTGGGATGTGCCAGACCTGGGACCATGGGATATGGGGTGGGGATGCCTGAGCGGAGCATCCCTTTCCTTCCTGCTGTGTCTGAGAGGCTTCCCCAGCTTCAGCTTTACCTAGGGAGAAGCCAGTCGTCCCCCAAAGCCTCCCTGGTCACTCTTGGAAGGCCTGAGAAAGCAGCCTTCCAGCGCCTGGCCTGGCCAGCCCTGTGCAGGGAATGAATAGAAGGGCCCTGAAGCCCCAGCCCACACCATTCAGTCTGACAGAGGCAACCCCCCTGAGAGGGATGACAGCCTCCCTCTTTCTGGCAAGTTCCCCCAGTCCTGCAATGGGCTGTCGAAGGAGCTGCATTTTCTTTCGTGTTTGATGGGAATCGGTTGTGTGCCAGGCACTGTGCTAGGTGCCTGCTCAAAGTTACACCACGACCCCCAGACGCTGGAGCTATGAGCCCATTTCTGCAAGGTGCAAGCCAGGCCGAGGTCTCAGAGCGCCCTTGACCCGCGTTGCCCTACTCCCAAGACAAGTACGTGGCTTGTCATGGTCAGGGATCCGCTGAGGGACGCAGAGTAAGAAGGGTGGGATAGGGTCCCTGCAGGAGGGTCCTTGCAACCGGAGGAGCCCTGAGCCCACGCAGAGAGCGGAGCACGGGGGTGGGGGTGGGGGCGAAAGATTGGAGGCAGGGCCGAACAGGGGAAAGGGGGTAGGGGTGTCGTCAGGTCCACACGGCTGCACCCCCCCCCACCACGAGCCGAGAATGCACCCACCGGCTGCGACCGAGTCCCGGGAGTCCTGGCTGGGTCGCCCCTCCCCCGTGGCCGCGCTGATTGGTGGCCTGCGTTTAAGTCATTAATTCTGTTACAGAGACGCGGCGCCGCCGCCGCGAGGACATCTGTCAGGGGCGCAACGCCGCGCTCCACGCCCCCTCCTCCCCCAGGCCCAGAGCAGGGGAAAGGATGTGACACCTCGCTCACCAAAGCTCGGAGCTGGCTGGAGCTGGAGCGCTGGAGGGCGTTGGGGGTCCCGGAGTTAAGGGGGAGGGGGCGGGGCCGCCTGGAGGGAAAGATCCCCGAGACGTTTAGGGGCTGAGATTTACAGACTCCGAGACGGGAAGAAGTACTCTATATTCCCAGTCCCCCAAATCACCAAATCCACTCAAGCTCTGACCTGAGCGCTGGGGTGGGGTGAGGGTGCAGGGAACGAAATCCTCCCGGGCCTCCGGTGTGCGCGAAGACGACGCTGGAAGGGATTGCCTTCTCCCTGCACATGCAGCTGTAGCTACGCTCCAAAACCCTTTCGTGAGCTTCGCCAGGTCTCGTCTGCTCTCCACATACCCCTAGGCTGCCCCCGGCGACCCCCTGGACCCCAGATGGGATGGCGATCGGCTGGCACGGGAGGGTGGATGTGCTGCGCGTTGGTGGTGGGTTGGGAGGAAGGGAAACTGGTTGCAGGAAATTCCGGCTCATTCCTGGGCAGTCTGGCCCCACGGACCTCACACCTATCCCGCGGAGCAGGATTCGCTTGGGAACGGGGCTCGAACCTCACCAGCCCGGGCCCCTGACGGGTTAGCCACAGTCCACACCGCAGGGTTTGGGAAGAGAAAAAGTTCTGGGGACAACACCCCCGAGACCGGAGAGGAGAGAGTAGGAGGAGAGCAGGGGACGGGAAGGGAGGAGCGACAGAATGGGAATCGTGAGCGCTGAGGAGGGGGTCAGATCTGGGCCTGGGGTTCCTCCCCGCGCAGCAGCCGAGCCCAGCCTCGCCGGCTTCCCGGCCGAGAGGTCCGGGTCAAAGGCGCCTATTAATAGCCTAGAGCCGGGTACTTCCCGCGAGCTCAGCAGCGGCGGGCAGAGCCCAGCAACCCGGCTGAGGTGTGGTTGGGGGTCCTGCAACACCCCCTCCCAGGGCTCCAGCGGCGCGGAGCAGGGCCCTGCTCCCTCTCTCCTCGCTGGCTGTACGAAGGCAAGGCGCCCACAGCCCACTCTCTCTCTGCCTCCGACTACGAGACCGGGTTTCAGATGGGGGGCGGGGGCAGTCTATGGACCAACTTGGGGAGCCGCGACTATCCCGGTACACTCAAAGGCAAGACCACCATCCTTCCCCACTCCCTGCCCGGCCCGCCTTTTGCTCTTAGCGCGCTCAGGAAAGTTTCGGGGTCCCCGCGGCATCTCCTAGCCGGAGGGGTCCGGAGCCCCGGCCTTTCGAACTGCGGCGTCGGGGAGGGAAGTTTGTCCGGCCCGGGCTCGGCGGCCGCTAACTTCGGGTGCGCTCGCCTCTGAAACGGGGTGGGTAGGTGGGAGGGCTCCCGGGAGCCGCGGACCCAATGCGTCTCATCCAAAGCCCCGCTGGCGGGGGAACTCCGCCTCGGCGCGGACGCCCAGGGCAGGACGCGGGGGCTGGGATGGCCGGCGCTGCGAGAGCCGCTGGAGACCCCGTGCCGCCCCCACTGTCACCTGGGAGAGCATCTTCCCCGCCTCCCCCAGGGGCGGGGAACCGCCTACCCCGCAGC